>NC_140467.1:38252615-38475115 GCF_051167445.1 Perissodus microlepis | reverse complement strand
CTGCGTGAGTAGCTTAATGTTGTTCGTGTATAATTTACGTTGAGTAGGCTAACCACGTTATTACATTAATGCATGTAAGGTGAACTAGCAAACACAGTCGTAGTTACATGCGGCTGTCTTCTTGTTTGATGGCAGATGCTCCCTTCACCCTGGCCAAAAAGGCTAAAATGACCAAAGAAAAAGTGGAAAACAGCTAAACATGAGAGGTTTTTAGACAAAGTTTGTGTTTTTTCCATTGATTAAGCACTGCTTCCAGCCAAGAGTGATACCATATATGCCCTATAGCTGCAGAAAAGGCTAACATTGTTATCTTTTTACAAAAAAAAAAAACAGCTGAACATGAGAGGTTTTTGGACCAATTTTGTGTTCTCCATTCTTTAAGCACCGGTTTGAGCACCGTTTAAGCACCGGCACCGTTTCAAAAGTACTGGTTTGGCACCGGTATCGGATAAAACCTAAACGATACCCATCCCTAGTTATGAGAATGAAAATATGTTAACCCAGCATTATGGGTGAAATAAAAAAAACACTCCAGTATCTAAGTTCAGATTTATGATGTATACGATTCAGTTCGTGCTTTTATGCAAGTCTTGCCAATGAATACAGCTTAATAAATTTCATATGGAAGCACAGTTATAACCCTCGTTCTCCAAACAACTTTTACTCAGACTTCCAAAACATCACAATTTTAGCCTTTAGCATCAGTCGCAAGTGATCTGGGAAGAGTCATTATTCCCTAGCAACTGGTATTTGCCAGGGCGATGCCAACTGCTTTCTAGGCCTGTGTGGCCAGGGCCTTATTTCTTAATTCACAACTACCGCAGTTAGTGTGGGTTTGTGGACCACACAATGTAATGTACTGTAATGTAATTCAGTGCAATTTTTTAAACAGTTTTAAGTTTCCATTGTGAATGCTCAAAAAAAAAAAAAAAAAAAGCACTTTTGGACCAATGAGTATCTGAAGTTAGATACAATTTATCCACCATTATATAACAAGTCATCTGACAGGGGAAGATACACACTGCTAATGTGATCCTAAATGCGTGGGCCAATTTTTGTGCTTAAATCAACAACTGCTTTCAGCTCCCTAATGGGTTCAGAGGTGCACATTTCATTATTTTTGACACTTATTATTCAGTCTAGAAGTTCACTCTCAGTATAAATGATGTCTAAACACACACTGAATTTTTGGACTCTCAAAAATCTGCCATGACATTTGGAGCTTCAGTACGGTTTCTTATTTGGTTTAATAATATACCAAACATAAGAGTATGTTTGCATTGTGTATCTTTGATGTTTAATGGAAAACCTGAACACAATGTAAATGAGCAAGAGGTTATTTATGGAACAATTACAAACAATACTATCTAAATTAGTCAAGCACTTTTTATTAGTGTTATTGATTATTAGTACAAAGTGATTATTTGGTGCTTGCAGACTGCTTGTTCCCAGGCAACAGCCCATAGGAGATACCCGCATAGTGAAGCATCTTCACATAAAGTATTGGTTTGTCATGTGCATATAGTATAACTAACATTTTCTGCACAGTGCATTTCACAAGATAATGTATACATAACCCCGAGAAGCACACTGATGGCATCATTATCTCTATGCAGCAAAATCGCTCCTATTGTGAGGGCAGGTGCTTCATAAATTCTGTTTGCTTACACTATTTTGCTTCCAGCCTTGGAAGAGGTTTTCGTGTCAAAGTTTGTCATGAATTCATCTTTCATCCAGCAGATACTCTATTTGGGAATGCTGAGGGTAAGGTGATAAAAAGTTAGAATAGGTAGAGGCTGCCAAGTTGTGTGATTCTGTTTCTCCTGGAAGGGAAAAGGCTTCACTTGGAATTAGAGGAGGAATAATAGCATCCTCACACATCAAAAACTTTTGGCACTGTATCTATTGGCCTCAGGGACGTTTTAGCAGATGGTGGTATACGCAGCATGGCAGTAACAATTACTCTTCCCCTGCTGAGGAACTATTTGCAATTTTATTAGAAACAAAAGACTAAATACAGACATCAAATACCCACAAGCAGCAGATATAATTAGACAAATCAAAGTTAATTTGATTCCTAACATTTCGCTGGAACAAGTGAGGGAACACGAGTCTTCAATAACACAATTTGATGGGAGATAGATCTGTGACGAACTAAACTTTTTACCACCTGGAAACCGCATTTCATTTAAGGTGACTGACAAGACTGGTGGATAATTCTTTATGTCATCACAAACACTTATAGAATTGCAGAGACTACACGCCAAAACAAAGCTGACAATTCAACATGCACTACCACTTTACACAGTAAGTGCGAGTTTGCAGGTGTGAAATAAGGTCATATTTGATTTTCTCATTAACTTCTTTTTTTCCCCCCAATCTTTACACAGCTACTTCCGTGTAACACTGTGCCTTCACCAGAAAGTATGCGCTGGTTGCTCCCATTTATACTTTTTATTAAGTGAACTACATTCAGCATTGTCCCTGAAGGCATCCTGTATATACATAGACACAGCACTAAAGCTGGTGCAGTACAAATGCATTGCTGTCACTACATCGCCTGTGTAGACATTGTATAATAGTTTCTATGTCAAAACAGCCTGTTCTCATTCCCGCGATGTCAAATAATGCTGCTTTGTCAAAGCTGCTTGCGTGTTTCAGTTACGCACAACTTGTCCTTCGGCAGCCGTGCATGAGTTAATGGATTATGGCATTAGTAAAATAGATCTGTCAATCCCAGCTCGTCATTTTTCAACTTGAAGGGTTTCTGTTTTGAAAAAGCATGTTTTAACCCAAACAATAATCTTCCCCTTACATTAAATAAGTAGTGGTTTAAGTGTAGTAAACAAGCAAATGAAAAGAAATTAATCTGCAAGTGGAAAAAAGCAAAACTATGTGCAAAACGCAAAGCTCTAGATGGGATGGATCTGGTTGAGAAAACTGTGCCACACCTTCAGCTACCTGACTTTAGCGGTCTCTAAAACACTACACTGAAAAACAGACTTGTGTAACGAAGACACACAGGTGGCATTTGACAAAAAACCAGCATGTGATGCCCAAGGTAGCGAAAGTGTTGGTCAAGAAGTTGAGAGCTTGTTTAAACCTAGACAATTACTAGATTAAGGGAATTTTTCCTCATCCCAAGACAATAGACACCAGTTGTGGTGAGTGACCATTGGAGAGTGCAACCAATTTCACCCAGCAGTGACGACTGGCAAAGAGGGTAGTGCATCAAACTGCCAAATGGCCATTGGTAAATAACCACAGCAGCCCATAATTTTCATGGAAGATGCTGACTTGTCTGCAAACATTTGCCAACTGCTCACCAAGAGGAACCAAGAATCAGTACAGGGAGTGCAGAATTATTAGGCAAATGAGTATTTGTCCACATCATCCTCTTCATGCATGTTGTCTTACTCCAAGCTGTATAGGCTCGAAAGCCTACTACCAATTAAGCATATTAGGTGATGTGCATCTCTGTAATGAGAAGGGGTGTGGTCTAATGACATCAACACCCTATATCAGGTGTGCATAATTATTAGGCAACTTCCTTTCCTTTGGCAAAATGGGTCAAAAGAAGGACTTGACAGGCTCAGAAAAGTCAAAAATAGTGAGATATCTTGCAGAGGGATGCAGCAGTCTCAAAATTGCAAAGCTTCTGAAGCGTGATCATCGAACAATCAAGCGTTTCATTCAAAATAGTCAACAGGGTCGCAAGAAGCGTGTGGAAAAACCAAGGCGCAAAATAACTGCCCATGAACTGAGAAAAGTCAAGCGTGCAGCTGCCAAGATGCCACTTGCCACCAGTTTGGCCATATTTCAGAGCTGCAACATCACTGGAGTGCCCAAAAGCACAAGGTGTGCAATACTCAGAGACATGGCCAAGGTAAGAAAGGCTGAAAGACGACCACCACTGAACAAGACACACAAGCTGAAACGTCAAGACTGGGCCAAGAAATATCTCAAGACTGATTTTTCTAAGGTTTTATGGACTGAAGAAATGAGAGTGAGTCTTGATGGGCCAGATGGATGGGCCCGTGGCTGGATTGGTAAAGGGCAGAGAGCTCCAGTCCAACTCAGACGCCAGCAAGGTGGAGGTGGAGTACTGGTTTGGGCTGGTATCATCAAAGATGAGCTTGTGGGGCCTTTTCGGGTTGAGGATGGAGTCAAGCTCAACTCCCAGTCCTACTGCCAGTTCCTGGAAGACACCTTCTTCAAGCAGTGGTACAGGAAGAAGTCTGCATCCTTCAAGAAAAACATGATTTTCATGCAGGACAATGCTCCATCACACGCGTCCAAGTACTCCACAGCGTGGCTGGCAAGAAAGGGTATAAAAGAAGAAAAACTAATGACATGGCCACCTTGTTCACCTGATCTGAACCCCATTGAGAACCTGTGGTCCATCATCAAATGTGAGATTTACAAGGAGGGAAAACAGTACACCTCTCTGAACAGTGTCTGGGAGGCTGTGGTTACTGCTGCACGCAATGTTGATGCTGAACAGATCAAAACACTGACAGAATCCATGGATGGCAGGCTTTTGAGTGTTCTTGCAAAGAAAGGTGGCTATATTGGTCGCTGATTTGTTTTTGTTTTGTCTTTGAATGTCAGAAATGTATATTTGTGAATGTGGAGATGTTATATTGGTTTCACTGGTAAAAATAAATAATTGAAATGGGTATATATTTGTTTTTTGTTAAGTTGCCTAATAATTATGCACAGTAATAGTCACCTGCACACACAGATATCCCCCTAAAATAGCTAAAACTAAAAACAAACTACAAACTACTTCCAAAAACATTCAGCTTTGATATTAATGAGTTTTTTGGGTTCATTGAGAACATGGTTGTTGTTCAATAATAAAATTATTCCTCAAAAATACAACTTGCCTAATAATTCTGCACTCCCTGTATTTTGAGTTTTTTGAGGTGATTTGTGTTTAAGTTCTGTTTAATCCTTTGTCATATTGTTTCCCAGTGCTTCTGAGTTTACGTTTGCTTTTGTTCCTCATTAGATTATATAATATTTAGCTGTCATCTTTTGAGATCCCTGTTTCACCAGTCAAATCCCCGTGTCTGTCTAGTCCCTCTGTGTTCTCTCTCCATGGTATTTATTTAGTTCTGTCAAGTTTGCATGTCTTATTCCATGTCTCAGTGTTTGTTACTTCCTGCTTTATTTTGATAATCTTTTATTTTGGGTGTGTTATGTTCAGGCTTGCTTCCCTTATTTCATTAATTCAATTCAATTTAATTATATAGTGGCAAATCACATTAACATTTGCCTCAAGCCCCTTTATATTGTAAAGTAGAGAGTCTACAATGATAGGCATTAGTTAGATTCAGGCTACGTCCACACAAACACAGGTATTTTTGAAAGGCAACTTTTTCCTGTGTGTTGGGTATGGAAGAGGATTAGGGCCACTGGGAAAAAAAAAGGGCATGTCTTTTTTTTCTTCTTTTCCAGAATTCTGAGAAAAAAGTCAGAATTTTGAGAAAAAAGTCAGAATTCTGACTTTTTTCCTCAGAATTCTGGAAAAGATATTGATATTGAAGAATGATTCCACCTCACTGTCTGTTCACACGTAGGACTCATTTCTGTTTCTATGCGCCATCTTTGTTTACTCTTTCCCTCCCAGGCTTCTAGACTTCTGATTGGCGAACATTTCTACACGGTCAAGTCATTTTGGAGGAATGTGTGAAGCAATTGTGCCAAATATTTATCACATGTTTTCTACCCCCACTTCTCATCAGTTTTTACTGTCCATTCATCTTTCATAAAGAAGGGACAGATGTAGACATAGAGTAAAGGAGAGAGGAAGGTCATTTTAAGTTCAGTCATGCAGATGAAAGGACGAATAAAGAAAGCAAGTCAGAGAAAAGGAGAGTTAATGATTTATGCTGTCATTCGTGTGACCGTGCTGGGACAGTCCCTGCCTGATGATGCATTCAGTGGACTTGATTGCTCCATCCGCTTATTTCATCCAGATGAGGTCCTTTAATGCTTTCCCACTTGCCAACCTGATCTACTTTCTGTTTTTTTTCCTTTTTCTTTTTTTTTCTCAAGCTAAGGACGTTGGACGTAAAATGAGGATGATGCTAAGTGACTGGCATGTTTAGGGAACTTGACCTTGTGGCGACTATTTTGAAAAAAATAGTACACACAAATATTTAATTTGTGAGGGGACACACACACACACACACACACACACACACACACAGCATAGAGTCTGAGGTTTACACATATTCATAACACAACAAAGACACATATGGTTCAGCAAAAGTGCAATGCAGTGAATAATGAAAAAGTGAATGTAAGTGGTTTTGAGACAAAACACCGGGCGAGATTTTCCAGAGCTGTCTAAGAATGACGGATATCTCTAATATGAGCTCATTTATTTTTGATTGGCAAAGCTGATTGAATTCCATTCAGAGCCACTGTCAACATGTCCTCATTTCAAACTCCCACATCTCCCTTGGCGGGTAATCAAGCACTTTGAAAACTGTTTGATGAAAGAAATTTGGCCAGATCATTCAAGAGGACACTGCATAAACAAATCTATTAAACCACACAATTCAGAGCAAGAAACACACTGGATGAACATGTTTCACTGGCTAAATGTGTGGTGGTGACAGTATTAACACATCGGAAAACAGCTAATAATCAATGTGACTCAGGTTAATAATCCATTTTGATAATGACTTAAATAGGGAGTGAACTGAAACAGGACAAACAAACAAATAAATAATGATGAAACACGATATACAGCCAGTAAATAATAGAGTGCCATTTTCTTTTCCTTTGAACTGAGGTGAATGCAGAAGTGTCAGAGTTCAAACAGCCAATAATAAGCAAATTAGTTTGATGTTGATTTCTAGAAGGTTTACAACAAGCAGCAAATTGCTAATCAGTTTGGCAATTGTAAACAAGTGGCAACATCCAGAGCCCTGTACTACAATTTGATTTCAGTATACACAGGATGTCTTCTGCTATTTGGCTTCACTTACCCTAACATTGGCAATTAGGATAAGTGGTCACACAAAGCTGGTTATCAACTTGCTAAGTTAGTTGCTAAGTTTATTGGCAGGAGAGCAACTGTATAATATAGTGTTAAAAGGGTGCACTTTAAGCACCTTGTTTGCTAAAATTGCTACTATGTTAATAAAGTTTAGCCTGTTTGAAGGAGAGTTTTAGTTTGTACTCTTTCAGATGTAGCCTCAGTAGTGTTTAATGGTGTGAGAGCAAAGATTAAAAATAGACTTCAAATGTTGGGTTAATCTACAGCAACTTGAATATAGGTATCTTGTTTTAAGATCATATGTTAATGCATTTAGGACAACAAAATATATGTAAAATAGTTTTCTGCCTACAGAATAAATAAATATTGGAATAAGGTTGTGTGTAAGAATCTATATTTAATAATGATGGTCATCAGGGGAACAAAGAGACATTAAAGACTATTTACTACTGTGCAGAGAAATCCGTGTGCTCTTCCAGGAATTGTGAGCTTGTTTTCCAGATAATTGATTGGTCAGTAGGTTCATAGTAAGAAGTGATCCACCTACGTAGTAGAGATTACATAGGGCTATCCCTCAAATTACTCAGATAACATGAAATCAAGGAAATAGAAAGTGGCAAGAATTCCTCATACTGCTACTTATCCAGTGCTTTGTGTTAACCCCTTACGGAAGAAATAAAAACATTTAGAGCCTGGTATAAAAACTGTTTTTTGACATCAAAGTAGTTCCACAGTTTGGAACCTGCAAACACTGGTCACCTATGTTTGGTAGTCAAGATCTTGTAATAACCAGCAGAGATCAAATAACCAATGAAAGTAGACACCCAGGCACTGAAGGGGTCCTTGACGTACAGTACTTTGGCAATTTAAAGTAATGAGCAAGAGTACAATTTTAAAAATCAATGAAGAATTTAACAGGCAGGCAATGCAAACTGAATAGATAGAATTTTTTTTTTTTTTTTTTTTTAAATGATCTATAAGTAATGAATTGTTTGCCTGAAAAGCCCCTTTTTAAATTCAAACATTAAACTAATTTTGAACATTAAAAAAAGGAAATAAGTGTCTTATTTTGTGTTGCTGGCACCAAATAGTTTATAAATATAGCAGATGCCGCAATTTAAAATAGCATACTGCAACTTCACTTACCTGGAGATCTGAAGGTCCAGGCTTCGTCATCATCAAAGTGCGTATCTCCAGCCGTAAACCTCTCTCCAGGGAAAAATGCATGTGCCACTGTGCCCCCCGGCCCATCAAAGGGGTATCCATCATTGTGGTCAGCCTTAGTGAAGTCGATCTGAATGTCTGCATTACTTCCAGCCACCTCATGAAAGTTAAGTGGTGCAATGTCGCTCCAGACCTTCAAGGCGTAGTACATGAGGGCTCGAACAGTGTCCCTGCCCAATAAGGCAGAATCCTTAGGGAAAGTCCGCACTCTGAGAGAGAGAGAGAAAGTGGAGAAAAGAAGTATATCAAATATAATGAAGGAGAGGGAGAAGAACTGTGTGAAAAAGGAGTTGAGGTGACTAATGAAGAAAATGGATGGGATCCTGACAAAAAAAGTTGATAATGGACAGGGTAACTGTGAGAAGGAAAAGACTAGAACTAGCCACAGCTATGTATATACTGATATAAGGGTGGATCCTCATTGGTACAAGTCATGCCTGTGAGCTAAAAGGTCAACCTTTTATTACTCTTGGGTGTTCATGATATATAGATGGGAGAGCCCTAATTAGGTAATCTCACACACATTTCTAGCTTTACACACAGTAACCTGCCCACCAGCTGTTCAAACCTTCAGTTTATGAGGGGCTACCAATCAAAACAAAGCTGCCTTTAAGGGAAAAGTGAGGTTGTTTCAGTGGTTCCACTGAAATGCTGCATTGAGCTGTGACTCATAAAAAGCTACTCTAATGGAGTTCAGCATAAAAAGACAAAACTAGAAACTAGCATAATAGGCCCCTTTTGAATTAAAACGAACAATCTTGTTTGAAATGGTATCCTCAGAAGTAAAATGAATAAAAGACTGGTGAGTAGGTGATTAAGCACAGGAGGAAAATTCGAAAAAGGAAAAAGAAGTACAAGATGTAGGGAGCTCTGGACTGCCTAAGACCACGAAGATCGACTAAATAATGTCTGCCACCTGCACAAAAAAAATGCTGATTCTGTGATTTCACTGGTGTGCGTGTGTGTGTGTTTTAAACTTAAAAAAATATATATATCATGGTTAGATGCTGCTGCCACTTACGTCCCAATATCTGGAGAATACAATGTGCATTCGCGACATTGGCATCAGCTGTTGGGAACACCTTACAAGCCTTACCCTGTTCTTACATTTCTCTATTCTTCATTTACCACTCAGTATAACATCTCTGAAGTCATTCCTTTCTGATAGCTACATTAGAAACGAACAGAAAACCACTCAAATGTCAAACAAAGTATGCCCACCTCCTCTCCACCCATTTCCCCTTTCCTCTTCATTCTCTCATTGTCTCTACGATCTCTTTTCTTTTCTTTCCATCCATCAGCCTTCGCCCCCTCCTTCATCTCTGCTTCTACATGATGCACTTACCCTCTTTGTCCCTACAAGCGCACTTTGTCTAAATACAAGAAGCCATTTTGCCATTGCAGGCTGCTCTAGGAAATTTAATCAGCGTGTGATACTGACAGAGTATAAGAAGAGTGAATGCCACCTTATCCTCCCATTACAACTAGCTTCAGGCTAGTATCATGGATAAGTGAAGGAATAACATGCCAATACATTATTTTTTTTAATTTGTGTGTGTGTTTGTATGTTATCGCTGCATGTATTTGTTCTTACATCATTGTGGAGAAATTATGGCACATTCCTGTTACCATCCTCGACGCCCACAGCTTATGCACAGCTCTCTTAAGGTCCCGCCACAACATTTCAATCAGCACAGTGGCGCAGTGGTTAGCACAGCAAGAAGGTCCTGAGTTCAATTCCACTATCAGGCCAGGGTCTGAGTACCCCGACTTCCTCCCACAATCCAAAGACATGCAGTTAGTGGGGTTAGGTTAATCGACGATTCTAAATTGCCCATAGTTATGAATGCGAGTGCGAATGGTTGTCTATCTCTATGTGTTAACCCTGCAACAGACTTGTTGACCTGTCCAGGCTGTACCCTGCCTCTTGCCCTAAGACAGCTGGGATAGGCTCCAGCCCCCCCGCGATCCTGAATTAGATAAGTGGACTTTCTGTTGTAGATTTGCTGCTGTCCTTGGGACCCAGTTAAAGCTAAATTTTAGCTGTCAGGCAGATTGCCTTACATTTAATTCTTTAATACTTTGCACGACCATGAGCTACTCTGTATACAAAGTCAAGAGGTCCTGTGGCTGTAAAACTCCAAATCATCATCCCTTCAGAGTCCATGTGCTTTTTTTTGTGTGTTTGTTGTTGTTGTTTTTTTTTTTTTTTTTCCAGAGAAGAGGCTTTCTGTTGGCAAAAATTCGAAACAGGCCATAGAACAGCTCATGATCCAAAGCATACCACATCGTCTATAAAATACAGTGGAGGCAGACAATGGCTTGGGCATAAAAATGTTATTGATTTCATTGACAGCGTTTATTGATGATGTGACACAGGACAGAAGCAGTAGTCAGTCACCTGATCTTAACTCAATTGAGCATGCATTTCACTTGAAGACTAAACTTCGGACACGAAGGCCCACAAACAACAGCAACTGAAAGCCGCTGAAGTAAAGGCCTGGCAGAGCATTAAAAAGGAGGAAACCCAGCATCTGGTGATGTCCATGAGTTCAAGACTTCAGGCTGTCATTGTCTGCATCGGAGTTGTTTCATTTAAAATTGGAAAAAAAAGTAAAATTAGAAAAAATATTTAAACACCTAACTGTATTATTTTAGCTAGACCTCTTGAATAGTTTTATATAACAAAGTCCCAGTTTTCCATGCTGGGAATTTCCTTGAGGCAGGAATGACATGTTAAAGAAGGCAATTTGAAAATGCAGATAGGCACACATCGTCGTGTGAGACAAGCTCTGGGTAACACAACTTTTACACGTACCTGCGCCAAAGCAAAAATGACCATCTGTCAGACCACCTGCATTGCATTCATTTGTGCTGCAATTTACATGAAAGAGGAAACAGAACCTATAAAAAGGCAAATGTGGGTAAATATAAACCATGCAGGGGAAGTTGAAGGTGAACACCTTTAGAGTGAGCTGAACTTCAGCGGAGCTGTGGCTTTTCATTAAATCCTGGATAAACTGGCTTACAAATTAATTCTCCTTTACTCAAGGGACACCACACTGTTTTTCAGTTTGGATGATGTTTTAATCCACTTATAAAAAAAAATCACCACCACAGAATTAAGAAAATAGGCTCAACTGGTCCTATGAGGCATGAAATTAAAATTGCTTCTACATCACATACTATAGATTTGATCAACAGGAAATGTCCACATAGGCAAGTAGGGATGGGTATCGTTTAGGTTTTATCCGATACCGGTGCCAAACCAGTACTTTTGAAACGGTGCCGGTGCTTAAACGGTGCTCAAACCGGTGCTTAAAGAATGGAGAACACCAACTTTGTCCAAAAACCTTTCATGTTCAGCTGTTTTTTTGTAAAAAGATAACAATGTTAGCCTTTTCTGCAGCTATGGGGCATATATGGTATCACTCTTGGCTGGAAGCAGTGCTTAATCAATGGAAAAAACACAAACTTTATCCAAAAACCTCTCGTGTTTAACTATTTTCCACTTTTTCTTTGGTCATTTTAGCCTTTTTGGCCAGGGTGAAGGGAGTACCTGCCATCAAACAAGAAGACAGCCGCATGTAGCTATGATGATGTTTGCTAGTTCACCTTACATGCATTAATGTAATAACGTGGTGAGCCTACTCAACGTAAATTACACACGAACAACATTAAGCTACTCACGCAGAGAAGAACGGCTGCTGCTGCCATCATCATCATCATCATCATTTCTGCTACACTGGCAGGGCTAGGGGCCAGGACTCTATTCTTCGGGTTTTTGGGGATGTTGCTCCGGGTCCGATAACTGGCAACCCACCCGCAGTAGATGTGCACGGAGTGAGGTCTCACAGCAAGCTATCAAATACGGCGCATTTCTCGGCTTTAAAAAAAAACGCTATGCGTCGCCAGGTGTTTCATCGGATTTGAGGTGTTACCTCCTTTGACAGTATCAGCTTAAAGCACTTGTTGCAGGCTGCTGAGTTTGCATATTTTGCTGTGAAGTACAGCCATACATTTGACCGGTCCTCCTTGGGCATTTTTAATCTGTAGCTCTGCTCTAAAAGAACGTACGTACCTGGACCCGCCTACTATCCTCGGAAACCTAAAATGATTGGCTAGAATCTAAAGTGTATCACAGCTCAGGAAAAAAAGCACCGAAATAAAGCACCGAAATGTGCGCTGCTTTTCGGTCTGGTAACTACCGTTTATGTCAGAACCATACCGGTACCCATCCCTATAGGCAAGAGATAGGCAGGTGACAGGGTGCACAGCGAGGGAACCTACTTTACTGGCATTATGAGGGGGAAAAAAAAGATTTTAATTAAAATCAAAGCATTAGTCAGTTTGTTTAAGCTATATACTTATACTCTAGTTTTTCTTTTAATTTATTTCTGACAAAGTGGTTGCTCAAGAAAATGTCCGTCCAGACCAGCCTTGCTGTTAGTACCAGTAATCTGGGCTGCTGCAAGACACAAAGGCTTAAATCTACAGGATTACAACTGTTCTTTTCCAGAATCTCAGTGTGTTACTTGCCCCTCTTGGCCTCGTCTGCCCTTTATGCTGCAAAAATCTAGCTCCACAACAAAATCCTTGGTATGTATGAACAGCTTAGACAAGCTGATCCAGTTATCGGCCTGCCAAACTCACAGTGTGACAATCACTGTAAACATTTAGGTCACAAATAAGTTCAGAGATGGAGCTTCTGTCACTACAAACAATTCCAAGAAAGAAAAAAAAAAACCCTCTATTGTCATTCCCATCTCTTCTTTTGTTGAATTTGTCACCTTAAAAGCCAAATCTCCTGTCAAGCAAACCTTCTGTTTGACATTTGTTTCAGTTCATACTTGAATTCTTTATGATTAAGGACTTGCTGATCAATGATGACTCATTCCTCCGACTGAATCGTTTCCCCATTGTTTTGCTATTCAAGAACGGATGAAGAACAGTGGTTCATTATGATCATTTTTAAAAGTTCATTCGTTTTTCTTGTTTTTCTTTTCTCTACATTCTGGGAGCTCCCGGGGCAGTTTGTTCTGGCAAGTCCTTCGTAGCCACACTTTTCTAGTGATAATGGACTTCCGGCATATGGCATTTTCTCACATTTAGTGATTTCAACAGCTTTGTCTACTGTCCATTTCAAGTATATCTCAGTCTCATTCAGCCTTGCTTTTAAATTCTGTAATTGCTACACCAAATAAAAAGCCTGCGGTGCTCTGAGCCCTGTGAATTAGAAAGACATACTGTTTGTCCTCTTGTCTGAGCACCGAGGCTGCTGTGTGAATTCCTGCCAAACCTGACAGCTTATCACAGAAGCTTGAAAGTTAATACATACCCTCTACAAACAAAGTTGTAATTCAGGTGAGCAATGCTGACTAGCAGCGTGTTTGCCAATGTGCAATGGGAGTCGGAGAAAGACACTGCTCGTCTCCAAAAGTAAAACGTGTGCTTGTGGACTAAACTTTGTTAAGCATTAAACAACTTAAAAATACAATTCTACATTTTGTTTTTAGTAATTTCACAAAGTGACAAACTATTTTATTTCAGAAGTACACACTGTCCAATCTTCAAACAAAAGATACGATAGTGAACAGGATGAAGGGAGGGAGTGGATAGATGATGATCATCATAAGAAAAACGGACACATACTATAAGGGAGAGTGAGCAAAAGGGAGCATAACAAGCAAAAACACAGCAACTCTCCTATTACAGAAATATTTCTGACAACTCCCTGTGGCTTCATCTTCCACAGTTCTAACTTTAGTCAGAGTCAAGCAGCCTATTCTCTATGAGAATGACGAGTTCCTTATGTTTCAGCGTTTCTCGGGGCTACTACACTCAGAGGGATCAGTGATCACATAGACACATTTCCATCTCTGACAGAGATGTCTCCTTTCCTCATCCACCAAAAAATGTTCCTCACTACAAAAGCTTTTTAAAAGCTGCTTCTGTTGCAGGCTTGTAAAGCAGCACGGAGGTGCACGAGAGAGGGAGCGTGCATGAAAGAGAGCGAAAGGGAGGAAGCAGATTAGATACTATCCTCTTAATGCCAGTGATACATGGGTGTGAACTGAGGAGTAGAAAATTAGAGGTTTGAGGATGTTTCTTTTCTTTAGCTGGCAGTTGCACCAACTTAGCACAAAATAATGAAGTCGTCACTGATAAATGGAAATATTTAAGAAAAAAAATGGTTCATGTCTTTGTCATCTTGCAAAAATGACATTTACATTAAGTGAGAACTGATGGTGAAATGCGAGTTCTGCACAGAGCAGACGCAAGCTCCACAACAGGCCCCACACCCTGCAAAATTAAATCTTCCCTGGCATGTTCATACTACAGATGTCATGCTGCCAGACATTTAGTAGCTGGTCACAGTACACAGTAGAGTTACATGGTTCTTCATATCCAATTCAATACCAAAACAAAATGATCATCCCATGTACTCAAACATAAACTCCTTTATTAAAAACTCATTGACATGATGGCAAGACAATTACTATAGTTGTTAACATGATATTTAGTTGAAAAGACAGAGTGAAATTTTAATGATTAAGACTGGAAACATTTTATCCAATGGTTAAAATGTTGATTTCACAACGGCAGTGCCAGCTGTAGCAAACATTGGAGGATAACGTGAGAAGGAAAATATTTTGAATGTTGTTTCTGAGAACGGATACTTAGTCAACTTGAATTCTTTAAACACATCTGGATGGTGGTCTTCTAAGTGCTTCACTAAATTGGAATATTTTTCTCAGTTAGTCCAAGAAACGCAGTAACATCATTTGTACATTGCCTTTTGCAAATCAATTTTCATACCTTAGTTACTCCCACCTCAAATGCAAAATACTTCCATATCCAACTCTGGCTTTCTTATCAGCTGTACTAGGTGCCATCTTCCAGATGTAGTTTGTGCTGCGCCATTTGTTTTTCTTTGTACAACGTTAGATTAGAGTACGTATGTAACAACTCTTTAGTTCCATGTATTGTTTGTTATTGTGTCTGATTGGCAAATTCCAGTTAGGTTATATTGCCACCTATTGACAGCTTGACAGCTCTTCAAAATTAAGTGGAAAATCTCTATTTTACAAAAATACTTGTGTACATCCAGACATCCTCTGCAAGCGCCGCTCTGACCACCCACATTGCACGCCCTGCAATTTCACTACAAGTATGTGCATAAACAGCAACTTCTGTATCAACTGGCTAAGATTTCACGTGGAGGACCATCTTCAGTGATGACAGCTGGGTCTGTGGCTAAAATCGAGCAGTTTGCAGCAATTTTCTATTGAAGAGTCCATAGTTTCCAAGCCAGAAGGCAGTGTGTCAAATGTGGAGACTAGGAAGGTGCTCATCGGTTGCGCACTGTGAATTGCTGGCCACAGGGAGAGACTGTCAACGCGTTCTCACGTAGCAACCTGAGGCGTCTGAGGGAGAACATTCAGCAGAAACAACTACAACTGCTTTCCATCCTGCCATTGCGTGCCTGCACAAAGCACATTGAAAGTGCAGGAGGTTTTTTTTTGTTTTTTTTTTACGGACATCAGCACATACAGTAACTTAAATTTCCTTTTTTGGACTTTGTCCACTAGCAGTAAATTAAAAATAAGGTGGACAAAAGCAGGGGCCAGGTACTGCCCCTTTTTAATCTGGTAACCTGGGAGTTTCATAGCCAAAGACTGGCCCATGTCATTTTCTCACGGTAGAGAAATGTATTTAATTTTTTTTTAACAGTTTCTATCATAATAGTTCACAGTTCATTTGTGCTGCACAATATAGGTAATTTGTCTTAATAGGCTAAAATTAGGCTACCTACCATTATGTGTATATATTCTGAATGTCTTGATGCCATTTAGAATCAATCATGTCTGTTCTCACTGTGTTATATTCTACACTAGAATAAATGACTTAAATAACTAAATGACTTAATTCTGTAAAGACTGTCCCTTTACTCATGGCCTCTTTTTATCGGGATCAGAAGCATTGTGCGGGCATATCAGCAGCTCTGATGCTCCAAAAACATGCCATTAAAAGTTGTTATGCAATATTACACAGATCATACTGGGACCTTAAAACAATGTTTTCCTCTTAATATCTCTGATTCATTGGTAGAACCCATCTGATTGACTGCGATGCAGGGGTTGCACTGCTAGAAGAGTTGAAATTGTGAAGAAAATAAAGTAATTGTCAAAATAATTTTTCCCCACCAAACTGGCCCAAGAGAGAGGAGAACGTGAACCGGCCCATCAAAAATCTGACTGACTGTCCCGATTACTCTCCTGTCCCTGGATCAAAGTGTTGAAACACAGGAAAAGATTGTAAAATAGCAGCCATGGTGACGATTGGGGCGATCGTGGCTCAAGAGTTGGGAGTTCGCCTTGTACTCGGAAGATTGCCGGTTCAAGCCCCGGCTTGGACAGTCTCGATCGTTGTGTCCTTGGGCAAGACACTTCACCCGTTGCCTACTGGTGGTGGTCAGAGGGTGGTCAGAGGGCCCAGTGGTGCCAGTGTCCGGCAGCCTCGCCTCTGTCAGTGTGCCCCAGGGTGGCTGTGGCTACAATGTAGCTTACCATCACCAGTGTGTGAATATGTGTGTGTGAATGGGTGAATGACTGAATGTAGTGTAAAGCGCCTTGGGGTCCTTAGGGACTAGTAAAGCGCTATACAAATACAGGCCATTTACAAGGGTGGATGAAAAAAAAAAAAAGATATTAAAAAACCAAAAATGGATGGAAAATCAGGTTAGGTTTTTGATTTTTAGAGGCTGATTTCCTGAACCTTTTGATCACACCTCCTCCTTTTTGATAATTCAACATAAGCCACAGGTTATTGGAAGTTTCCGGATTACTGGACTGTGGACTTTTAAGTCTAAGGTGGTGGAAGAAGATAAAGGAATTGGGACCAGAAGGAGCACATTGTGCTTATTGCAACGAATTAGGAATACCTGATTAAGGCTTTGAAATTTGTTGGATGGACAGAAGGCTGATTAAGTTGAGTTAATTTTCATGACTAGGTTAATTCCATGGCATAATTTGGACCTCCATTTGACAAATAAGTAAGAGCAAACTAGACTTTGTGCAGGGAGGTGTGTATCTGTGTCTATGCTGTGTGTGTTAACCTAAGCTGATACAGGCAGGGGCGCGCGCGGGCACACACACACACCTACACACACACACACTCTTATTACATTTCACCTGTTTGACTTTTAATTTCCGCATATTTCTTAAAGACCTTTGCAGGCAAAAACACAGAGTGATGATTCAGTTGAGGACAGGCAGGGAGGAAAGTGGAGCGTGATGGCAAAATGCAGAGTGAGGGAGAGAAAAACATGAAGAAACCTCTAACGCTCTTTTGCTGTCCCCCGCCTTCAGCCTCTCAGCAGGCTTTTACCTCCTGTGGTTTTGCTGCTCCACAGAGACATGAGCTGACATCAAAAGTGATGCTAAAAAGTACATGTGCACGCAAACACACAGGCACACACACCTAATATTCACCTCCTGTGCTCCACTACCCTCCGTAGACATAAGCTGATTACCCTGCAAATTGAAAGCTCATATAGCAGATGGTGATTCATATGCATTTTAGATGCACACATGTATAATGTGGCTCAAACACTGAGACACAGACTCACAAAAACGGGAAAATATTCCACAGACAGACTCAGACTGTGTATTAAACCAAAAAATTCTCAGATATATATCTCTTACACACACACACACACACACACACACACACACACACACACACACGTCATGTCATTTAGGCTGAAGATGAAAGTCACTAAATTAAAAGGCTCTGCGTGAGTCTACCCTCTTCCAAAAATATCGGTCTCTCCCCCTTTCAGTCTGCATCTCCCTCTTTCCTCATTCTCTTTCTTTCCTGTTTATTGCAGTCACCGACTCTACGATGCTGATGTGAAATCTGGGTCCCTAATAGGATAATGGTGTTATAGTTATTCTTAAGGATCTACCAAGCAATTTCACAGGTTAGTGGCCTCAAATGCCAGGAGAGGGAAACAATTTCAGAGAACTTCGCAGTGCCAGAATTATGGCAGGTTATAGCTTTCAGTGTTGTGATTTCTTTCAGTCTCTTTTAACCAGCTTTTAGTCTAGATTCGATCAAACTCTTTTCTATAATCATCATTATTACTGATGCTTTTAATCCTGTTTTTATTCTTTGTCATTTCCATGTTTATCATTTCAATTTATTTTTTATTTCATTCTTTGGTTTGTGCGTCTTGTGTCCTGTGACCATTCATCAGTGAAGCCCTTTGAACTGTGCTAACCCGTATGACAGGTGCAATAGAAATAGAATTTTATTGATTCATTTGTTCTGGGAGGCACGTTTGCTCTACAGTATAGGCATTTCTCATATATGTATATATAAGATCAATGCAAGGTGCATTCTGCCTGGGCTGAGAAGACAGTTTATTACTGATGGCATTCATTCCGTCCAGCAGAGTAAACCTGTGTTTGTGCAAACACCATGTACAAACCCCCCTCCCAAAAAACTTTGTTTTAAATTGAGATTTAATTTATATGTCTTCTCGTCTCATACAGACTTGTCAGAGGTTGCTGAGTGGATGTGGAGAAAAGGACTCAAACGCAGGACTCACGGTGAAGATGCAGGGTGTTTATTGTGAGGGACGAATGACGAAAACAGGAGATGGCTGACTGACTGAATGAACGGCTGACTGATCTGAACTTGGGAGGCAAACATGGGGCATAGACAGTGGTGACAACATTAATGACGCGACGCCGACCAGGAGAGAACTGAGGACTTAAATACACTGGCTGAACAATGACTGATAGGTGACAGGTGAGTGAGCAGCTGAACACAATTGAACTAACGATGCATGGAATAAGAACTAGAACATAATGCACACAGAGTAACGTTAACACAAAACAGGAAGTGGAACGTGCAGAGGATAAACAGTGAACATGAACTGAAAATACTGGGTCAACGACCCAGAAACCCTGACACAGACTATCCGTGAATTGTGGTATGGGTGATCTGTGTGGGAAGAGAGAACGGTCTTGGATCATCATGCGATGAGTTCAGAGATCTTTAAGGATGCTTAAAATTGCTTAAGAAGTTTAAAGAGCCTTAAATCCCACCTAACAGATTGCATATCATGTTTTAATAATTTTCTGATAATTTATACATAGTTTTTATAGTTTAGTTTATATATAGTTTCTAGCAACCAACCGCTTCCAGGAGGTCAGTGACCAGTCTCTAGGTCTGCGAGTCTGCAATCGATTTCACAGTGACTGCCAGCAATCTCCAGTAACCACTGACAATCAGTCAGGGAATAAACATTTTTCCCTAGCAACCACTGGTTATTAGTTGGTGACCTACTGACCTACTCCAAACCTGTGCTACTGGGGTCTTAATATGTAGAAAGGAATTAAGTTTGCACATATTTCTCGCATCTTTGTCACTTTCCTCCAGTGCCACCACTGTTTGGAATCTCTTTTGGTTTTTTTTCCATTCTCATGATGAGTACTGCAGATGAACAGTAGCATTATATGTGCAGATTTCTTTTTTTTTTTTCCCTTCTGGTTCCATTTATTAAAAGAAATAAAGATTTACTGCTGGCTGAGTTGTGAAGGGTGTCCGAGGTAGTTATATTTAGATGAGGAGGAATTCAACAGCATGGTGTCCTAAAAATATGGCGCTTTTCAATGCTTGTAATGTTAGTGAAAGCAAATCCTGTCCTTTTCTTTAATATTTCGAAGCTGAAATCCAACCACATCTTTATCTTGTATCTATCTTTTAAAAACACAGCTCTAAGAATCAAACAAGCTCTGTCCACACTAGTGTTTTAGCACAATGTCAGGAATAATCTCTGTCTCTGAAAAGATCACAAGATCATTCACATGCACTGGGTATGCTGGTGCAAGAAAGCAGATGACTGGTTGACCAGATGTTGGTTTGCTTGATTTGGCATCATGGAAAACGTAGGTTAGGAGTCATAGCAAAGCAAATAGGGTGAGATTATCTACTGGCAGAGGAAGGCTAGGAATGGGAAACTGATCACCCCGAAGGAAGAGGAAAATCAGTAAAAGTATGTGAGCATAATTAGTGTATTTTAGCTATGAGACCCATTAAGGAAAAGTGAATGTGGGTGTCAGCATTTTCACTAGATCAGCACTGTTTCTAAAAGTCTTTATTTGGATGCTAGGCGTAAATGTATAAAAAGTTACACATTTTAAAACTAAAACAAATTAGTATGGCTGTACCCTAAGAGGACATAAATATAATGATGATACATCGCAATACGTAAAGAGAATGATGCCATTGTGGACCTACATTCATTTTCGTGGTCATTAAGGCTGTGTTTGGGCTCCTACGCCGCTCGTTCTTGTACTCTGTTCATTTACTTGATTAGAAAGATGATAGTGCAAGTCTAAAGAGATGGATGGGAGTTGGTGACTTTGCAATCCAATAAAATCTAGCTCCATGATTTAATGAATGTAGAATGTAGAGGGGGAAAAAATGCAATCTTGCTCTTCATGTTTGCCTCTTCTCTTCTTTGTTATTCTCATCATCCTCCCCATTTAGTTTTTTGTTTTTTTTCTCAGCTCTGCTCAGCTCGCTACACCTATCTGTTTGAGTTATCAGTGGGACTGCTAATGACTGCCTTGCTGTCTGCTGTGATAATGGGCTAACAATATGAGGTAATGAGCTAACAGTGAGCTGTTACACAACTAGGCCGTTGATGTCTATAACATACTTGGTTGAGTGAAGCGTGGTGTGTCGGCGTGTGTGCAACAGAAAAAGGAAAGAGGTAAGCAGGAGTTAAATTGGGATTAAGGGCTCAAGCTTAGCAAAGAGGCTCTCAAAGGAAAAAAAAAACATAGCCAAAATCACTTACTCATTTCTATTGTGGAAAAATGCATTCTTTAATTCTAAGATGCTAAAATAAATAGCCTAGCCCCTTATCTTTATTCCTTTGCATGAAGTATCTGACACCCACCTCTCATCACCTACTCCTAGCACATTTCCAGAACATAATGATGTGAATGATGTGTGTGAACAAGCAGGGGAGACTGTGAAGTGCCAGTCAATCAGATGCCGTCAATGTGCTGAGGTGAGCTAAATCAGGAGCGAGTGGGCGAGTCTCTGCTTCTCACTGTAACTTAATGTGACGTTTTAATTAAAGAGTCAATATATAACGGTGAAGACCTTAGCTTGATGAGGGACCCCGAAAGAGTCACAAATGAAATGCTGCATATAATGAACGTGTATGTCTCTATGAACACCAGTAGAAAAATCAAAGTTCTGTTTAAGCATTAACCGTGATTCCTTCGTTAAAACTTGAAAGGATGTGATTAATATTAATATAGTCTTCAGTAGAAACAGATACTGCATAATCATTGTTAACCAAGCTTATGATTTTGCAGAACATGAAACTCCTGGACATATCTCAGTCTTGGAACTTAAAAGCTATAACCATTTATCAAAACCATTTCTTTCTGCATGTTTTTTACTGTTTGTATATCAGCAATATCAATAATAATAATAATAATAATAATAATAATAATAATAATAATAATAATAATAATATTTATTTATTGATGTTATGTTGCTATTACAAGCAGTTATTTCTTGCTTTTGCATATTGTATGACAAAGACAAAACTGAACCATCACAGTCTTAATGCAAGTACGGTAACTGTGCATTAAATATGGCAAACTTTACTATATTGTGAATCACTTTTAATTTAATTAAACAAAAAAGCTATATCCACGCAGGAAAAAAATTCACAGCAATGTGGCGACTAGAGACTCTTTAAAAAAGAGAGAGAGAGAGAGAAAAAAACAGAATCCGCATTGAGTGACTAAAGAATAGGGATCCCGTATCCTGGGAAGGATACTGTTGACTAACATATAACCTGGTTGTAAATAAATTAGAAGGTTACCTAGGTAACTAGATCACAGAATGCCCAATAACGACCAGCCATCAGCAACAGTTATTTGTGGCTTAAGGAGGTACACACGCCAGCCTATCTGTTCAGTGTGTGACAGCTTTGGACCCGTCAAGAGGGTTTGTTTGAGTACTGTGATCGCTGGGTGCTGTCTCCTGGTGTTAAGTGAACTGTTTCCTGACCACTACCGAACACTAACCTACAACTGCCTGGGTAAAAATCTCTTTATCAAGACCCTCCATCCATTTTATTCTACTTATCTAATTGAGGGGCGACTGGAGCCCATCCCAGCTGTCATGGTACACTTTGCCAAGGTTACAGATTGTCACAGGTAGAAACAGCCATACACACAATAAACTTAATCCCCTGCATGCCTTTGCATATTCTCCCCTGTGTCCCCACTTCCTCCCATATTCCAAACTCCACAAAGTAAGGCTGCAGACTGGATTCAAATCTAGGACCTTCTTGCCGTGAAGTGACACCACTATGTCATCCATACACCACAGTACTGGCTATTGTTAATGACAAATATGTGAGATGGACCAGTGCTTCATAAAATAAACCCCAAAATGCGAGTATGAGAGAGGAGCTGAGCTGCGGGGACAAATTGCTCCTGCTGATTACTAAGTGCAGTGCGAGCACAGGCCAGCGGGTCAGCGGTGAGGGGGTATAGCCGTGCCTGGTGTGGGTACATGCTAATTTAAGCTTTCTCCTGAGGTAGCTGTACAATGAACCATAAAACTTTGAGTCACTGAGGTAAGCCAAAGGAATTTTATAAAATATTATGCAATATTATCACTTTTATTTTGTAATTGCAGTTTTATTTCAATTCATTGTTTGAAGTCCCTTAGACTCCAAAGCTGTATGTTTTATTTAATGATCAGGTTTTTTATTTATTTATATTTTCCCTTCAGATATCTTCACCTTTACTTTCTTCTTGCTTTATTGAAATGGAATATGTAAGAAGAACCACTTTGCCAAAAACACGATGTTATTCTTCTAGGTTATTTTGACTTCTTGTGAGCAATGTGTATATTTATCCTCTTTATTTTTAGTCATCTGTGTGGTTAGCATTTTGTTGTTTGCTCTGCTCAGATTAATGTAACATCAATAAAGATTTCGCCCATACACAGTGACATTCTCACTGCATGATGAAATAATTCAAATTAATGTATGCTGCAAAATGTAAATTTCAGATATATAAATATTATTCTTTCTTATTTCTTCTAACTGTTCTTCTTGGCAAATAAACATTTTATATGGCTGTCACATTACATCCAACCCATTAGCTGATAGCCACACATTCTGTTATTCACTCATAAAATCTAAATATCTAAAGCAGAGGTACAACAAATAATGTGATAAAAAAAAACAACAATTTTCTAAACCAAGCAGACAGGATATTTCTGTGCAAGCATTACAGCTTCAACCGAAAACACCCAATAGAGGCCAGTTTATGCAGAATTTCAATACTTTGTTATGGTAAATTACTAAAAATCTGCACCTTAACAAAATCTCTCTGGATCTGCACTGACTGCTGTGAATACAAAGGTGTTTTATGGGCTGAAGTCGAGGCTGTCTTATTTCTGAGTAGAGTGAGCTGATGTTTGATTGACAGAGGTGCAAAGAAGAGGCAAAAAGAAGAAAAAGACAGTTAAAGCCCACCAGGAGAGAGACATGCACATACACCTGTGAGTATGTGCATATTTTGTATTTTGTCTATGCTTGTGTGCTGGCTTTCCGTGTTTCAAATTTCATGTGTGTATTTCATATTCTGCACACACACTTTCCCACACAAGAGATTATGGCAGCTCAATGTTGAATGAACGCTGATAGTGTGGGTAAATCACAGACCAACCATATGTTTCACTGCTTCCTCCTACATGGTCTAACAGTATTCTCTGGTTCCTCGCATGGTCACGGATGACCAGACCAACTTTATTCAAAGGCAGCCTAAAGAAATAATCTCCTCTTTGCTTTCTTTACCAGTTCTAGGGTTATTGTTTATTTATTGGGTGGCTTGCAAGAACCCTAGCAAGACTCTGATGGGAGGTGTTATGAATTGTATTGCATTGATTTGAAAGCAAACCTTTACTGAGGCTGAAGATAGCAAAAACCTACCAACAGAACAAACAATTCCAGACAACAATACAACATAACAAAGAACAAAGGCAAAGTCAGGCTCCCAATGAAATCACAAATATGGGTCACACCACGGTAATGATACACAGCTGAAACTAATCCAAAAAAACAAGACAGGGGAAGTAATACAGAAACAACACACAAGACACGGTTACCAAAATAAAAGAGGTTGTAATAAGACACCTAACATAGAAAGAGAGACTTGACAATAAGACAGGGACCATGGAGGAAACAAATAAGACAAAAAACTAAATACAAACTGTGAACATAACCCACATAACTAAAACTAAAGCCTGAAAACAACAAAACTCGAACTGCACAACATTAACAAAATAAGAGTCTAACTGAAAATGTTAAATAACAGACATTGAAAGTCCAAACTCAACACTGAGTCAAAGACACAGGACCATGACAGCAGGTCAATGGTTACCGTTATCCTCAAAGCATTTGAAGTATTTCTGTTGACTGAAACCAGCATAGCTCATCACTTCTCCCATCCATAGCCATCCAAGTAAGGTTCCACTGCAGCTAGTAATTCAGTGAAAGTCACTCATAGGGTTTTTGACTTAAGATTTGCTCTTATTTACAACATTAAAAAAAAAATCAAAAGGCTACATTGATCAGGTTCATTATGTTTCAAAACATTATTAGAAACCACTTCTGTCATGGTCCTGGGCCATGGTGGCCCAGTATTCTTAGTTTTCATGTATTTATGTATTGTTCCTTATTTAGGCCATGCTTCCTGGGTTGCTCTGTTACGTTGTTCCTTATGTGTTTTCCCCTTGTGACTCTTCCCCCCTGTGTGCCCCTCTGTGTATCTGTGAGCCCTCGTCTCTCCTTGTGTTTTATTCCATGTTTTCCCCAGCCCGTTATGTCTGTGTTCTCCCTGTGCTCTCTCTCCTCCTGTCTGAACCTCTGTGTACTTCCTGTTTTACTTTGACAGTCTCCCGTCAGTGTTGCATTTACTCCTGCCGTGTCTTGTTATGATTATCAGTGTCACCTGTGTTCCCCATGTGTTCCCACTTCCCTCGTTAACCCTCTGTGTATTTATGTCTGCGTCTCCCTCAGTTCGGTGTCGCGTTCTCCCTCATGACTGTGTGCCCCTCTGTGTGTTTCCTCGTAAGTCAGTTTCTTAGTACTTCCCAGTTTAGTTTCATGTTATTTTGTATCGCGGTTACCTTTTGTCAGCAATAAAGCTGTATTTTGAGTTCAGTCCTGTTTTCCCGTGAGTTTGCGTTTGGGTCCTATTTCCTGCCTGCCACACAGCCTGATCATGACAACTTCAATACCTTTCGGACTCAACACAAAAAAGCATCACAATTTAAACTACAGATTTTTTTTTTTTAAAGCACACCTAGGGCATTATCCACTCTTGTTGGCTGGCATCTTCAAACAATTTTCAGTTTCCTGTTTACCTAAATACAATACTTTATAAAACCTCATAATTCATGACAACACAGGGAACGCCTGAATTTAGCAACAGTTAAAGGGAGACTTATTGAGCTTATTTCTAGAGTAGTCGGAGCGCAAAGGTTTGGTATGCCTAAAGCGATGACCATGATGAGGTAAGCACATAACTTAGGAAATCAAGTGTTCAGAGTAGTTTGAAGCACACACTTTTGGCTACTAACATTTCGATTTCTAAATATACTTTGGTTTCCTTGTTATTTTGAAAAAAAAAAAAAAAAAAAAAAGGACAGCCATTATACACTGACCAGCCACTTTATCACATAATTAACAAATCACACTGCAGCAACTCATTGTATTTAAACTTAACCTAACCCAGACCTTCCCAAAGTGTGGGGCCCGCCGCAGAGCCATGGCACGGTATGAAAAGGAAAAAAACAAAACGTTTGGACACTGCTAGCACGGGGCGCCCACAGAAATGCAAAGCAAGAGATGAAGCATAGCTGAATATGTTTCCAAACCAACTTCATTCTAAGCCAAAGACTAGAAAATATGGTGAAGCATATCTTCCCTTTGGTTTCACCTGCACAAGTGCCGAGGTAGGTCTCCACTGCAGAATTGGTTTTCCCTTGGCTCTCCAAATCACGGACAAACAGTATCCCACAGTTGTCTATGTTTTTAAACCCATTTTGCACAGAGAGGCATTTAAAAAAAAAAAAAAAAAATGTATTGATAGCAATGTTGAATATTATTACACAGGGAAAAAAAAAAACAACTACACATAAAATAATTACACTGTGATGCCTCTGACTTTGTAAATGGAGGGACAGTAACTGCGTGTAAAACCTGAAGACAGTCAGATTAATAGTAACAGTATTTTGTCTCTATCTGCCATTCTGCAATTCATCTCATGTAAACAAAAACATGGCGCACAGCGTGACGTGAAAAAAGGCACATACCTTTGACGTTGCCTGACGAACTCTGTATTCCTCGTCCACACGTAAAAGCAAAAAATGAGTTTTAAAAAAATCGCAGTTTTCGGTGATTCCAAACGCCGTTTACGTGTGGACAAAACAGCTGCGTTTTCAAAAATACCTGTGTAGGTGTGGATGTAGTTTATTTTCTTTCTACCTGTAAGTTTTTGCAGATTACTTGTATTTGCTTAATTGTTTACTAAATGTTTGAGGTGTGAAATAAACCGCAATGGAGCAAAATATGGGTGTGTGTGGTTGGAGGATGTGTTAGGGGGTGGGGGGCGCGAACATTTTTCATGTAAAACAAAGGGGGGCCCAGCAAAAAAAGTTTGGGAACCACTGACCTAACCTAATCAAACACTCACACTCAAATGTATGCAGCGGTGGAAACTCACTATCTTGGCCAACGATACTTCAACATGCAGGCTGAAGGAGCCAGGGATAAAACCCACCAACATTGTGTTTGGTAGATCGCCCACTCTACTTCCTGTCACACAGCCCAGATCATCTCATACCAGTTTCTTGAACATGACAATGAGTTTGAGATCTGGTGACGCTGGAGGCCTTTTGAATACAATCTAATAGAGCACCTCTTAGATGTGGTGGAACAAGAGATGTCCATCATGGATCATGCCAGTATGGACTAAAATCCT
Source organism: Perissodus microlepis (assembly GCF_051167445.1). NCBI lineage: Eukaryota > Metazoa > Chordata > Actinopteri > Cichliformes > Cichlidae > Perissodus > Perissodus microlepis. The sequence goes on along the minus strand of NC_140467.1, from coordinate 38,447,770 downwards.
TAGGAATATTTCCAGCACCTTGTTTAATCTATACCATGAAGAATTTGGCCAATTCTGAAGGCAAAAGTGGTTCCAACTGAGTACAAATAACGTGGTAAGTTTGGATTTCCTACAATTTGGTTCTGAAATTTCTGCGGTTTTAACTAATTAATTAATTTGCAGTGACTCTTCATCACATTTAAATCCACATAACTAAGTCTAACTACAGTTAGACAGATATAAGACAGATTTTCAATGGAAAACTCATTTAATTAGAGCAGCACTACACGGTTAGACCATTTAATGTTCTCTTAGTGGAGTTTAGTGTCGGTATATACAATTTTTATATTAACTTGTGGTATCTTGGTGCAATACTGAGAAAACACTTTAATTGAAACATCTCATGACAAATTCTGAGGAATATGTGTGCATCTTCTGAGAGGACAGGCTTGTTTGATGTTGGTTCAAGGTCTCTAATAAGAATATTTTACAAAATGAATGTGCCTTCAACTAAATTTAATCTAAAGTATAGAAGCCTTTAGATCACAAGAAGCGTCCTGTAATCTAGATGCACAGATGGAAGAAAATGTTTTTTCCCTAATGTAGCCTAATACTAAACACTGGGTCACCCATCTATGTATGAATGTGTGCATAGTACCTTGTATCGCTATAATAATAATAATTTTGATGACCCTTACCTCCAGGACAAATGTCTCTTATTCCATTTATTCTGAGGAGTCAGGCTTCGTTTCCTGCGCCCCATTGTGCCCTCAGCTTCAGACACATCTGGGAGAGAACATCTGGGTGTTTTCATTAGGCCCAGGGTGGCTTGGTCTAAAAACAAATAGAGAGAGAAGGGAGAGAGAAAGGAGTTTGATTGCATCAGAGAGGTGCTGATTCAACTATATGGAAAATTCAGTGGCTATAGTCTGTGGTTTTCTTGATTGGATTGCATTACAGGATGTCATTAGTTATTCAGTGCATGCTGCCTCCATCCAGCAAATGTGACAGATTTCACACAGCCGCTTCAAACAAACACAGCCTCATACCCAACACTCCAGTCTCTCTTAGCCCTCCAAACTTCTGCATGGCTTTGATAGCGTTGGTCAGGGCCTCCTTGGTCTGAAGCTGGCCAGTCACGGGATCGGGTGGCGGGAGGTACCCAAACTTACTCAGCCAGTCCTGGAAGGAAACAGAATACATCTGAATACAGGGTACATCGGGTCAACAGAGTTTACTCAGATACTTCACGGATATTAAGCATCCTAAAACTGCTATGAAGGTTGGAGGCTCTTTGGGTTTTCTGCTTTAGATATTGCACTTTGATATACAATCCTACCTGGACAATTGTTTTGCATAAGTTATTTTTTTGTTCCTCCATGAGCATGTATATGTCTTGGTAAACACTGATCAGTGAAAGTCTAATATTAGCAAAAAACTGATCCACTTTCTCAACCATTCACTATTGTGCTTTAAAAATGTTGAAATATGATGGAGTCATTACGATATACCTCTAATTATTTATTACATACTTGTTGCAGTCCTCTATATTTTGCAGTAATGGAACTGAGTAAGACTATCATAATCACAACATGTTGTGATAGTCTGTATCAGTGAGCTGCATATTGATTTTGATGTAGCTGAACAGTTTCATCAGCAACTATAGTCAAAATATAATATATACAAAGATGTAAAAAAGTCCAACCTCTTTCAGTTCTAAAATTGATGTATAAGGACATAATAAACAAAACATCTGGTCCATAACAGGTCTTAAAATTAGCCAAATAAACCTGAGATATACAATAATACAACATATTACACCGTGTCATTATTTATTTGAGAAAATTATGCCAGTGTGTGAAATATTATGTACACCCTTATTGCTTCCATATGAATTAAGAGGTTAAGTAACAGTCAGGTGCTGCTGTAATCAAATGCACTTGATTAACTGATCATTAGGAAGTGTTTACAAAAGCAGTTTGCTGGTCTGGAGCAATCAGGTGTGTTTTAACACAATGCCAAGCAGGAAAAAAAACCTCAGCAATGATCCTAAAGAAGCAGTTGTCAGTGCCTATAAATCTGGGAAATGTTATGAGGGAATTTCCAAGCAATTTGGAGTCCATCATTTTAAAGTGAGAAAGATTATTCGAATGTTGAAAACAAAACAAAAAAGTAATGGACATCCCAGCATATTCACCCCAAGCAAATTCCCAACTATAAGACTTCTGGAATGGATGAGAGTCAGATGTTTAATCATGATGCACAGAACCACATTGGGTAAAAACCAAACATAATATATCAGCAGAAACACTCCATACTCTATCAGATATATTGGTGGAGGGGTGATGATTTAGCCTGCCACAGGAGCTGGGGACCTTGAGTGCTTCTATGTACCAAAGTATTCAATAGTCAAAAGTGAAACTATCTGTATGACAGCTAAAGCTTTGACCTAAATTGTGTCACACAACAGGACAATAATCCCAAGAACAGCAGTAAACCTCCAACAGAACGACTGAAAAAGAAAAGAATCAATATGTTTTAATGGCTCTTTCAAAGTCTAGACCTAAGCTGTGGTGGGACTTTTATAGAGCTTTGCATAAATAAAACCACAAACCACAATGACCTGATACAACATTGTAAAAAACAAAAACAAAAGACCAGAATCCCTCCAGAATGATATGAGAGACTAATAAAGTCAAACAGAAAACAATTACTTCAAGTTATTGCTGATAAAACGGTTACAAGCAACTGACACTGGGGTGTACTTAATTATCCACACACTTTCTGCATTATGGCTAATTCTTGTTAAATAAATGATGACTGCATCTCTATTTATCTTGGGGACCAGTGAAGTGGCTGCCAATCAGCGCACTCCAGTCAATTTGAATAGATTTGAAACATCTAAGATGTGACAGGTGAAAGCATCCGAGCTGCAACTTGAGTACTCCTCTATTCCCTTCTCTTTCCGACCAGAGCTCTTTTGTTGTCTTGGCACCTTGATTTTTTTTTTTAATTATTATTTTCCTTTCTTTTGTCTTATCTCCACTAACGCCTCCTCCTCCATTCTTCTGTCCGGACAGACAATAAGAGATAGCAGATTTGAAATAGGTTTTTGATCAGCACTCATCAGAGGTGAGTGACAGAGATCGATAGCGAGGTATCTTTTCTGTACCGACAACACTGGGAAAATCCCATTAACTGAATGACTTCGCTTTAGTGAAGCACTTTGCTCCCTGATTACTTCCCTCCTCATCCTTGGCTTTGCTTTCTGTCCAGAGGACTTGGAAAAAGTTTACAGGGGAATTGAGCTGACCCTCAACAACAGTGCAGAAGATAAGAAACAATAACAATTTCCCGAAAGGATGTAATGTCATGGGTAAGTGGAAGAGGTCAAAGAATTTAAAATAGTTAAATTGACTGTGTGACTCAAGAGACAATATCAGTGGTGATTTTCTCCCATAAAAAAGTGCAATCAGCTTATGATTGCCTATAGTTACCTTTTATTTCCAGTGGCCTTGTGCGAGGCAGGATGAGTCATTTCTACAATTGCCCCAGAATAAAATAAATGTATTTATGTTCAAGTGACAAAGCCCCCTAAGGGCCACGGTAATTATGATGGGGCAAAGAAAGTAGCAGAAGGCGAGGAGAGGTTTCTGGAACAATTTCACCTTCATCTCATGTGCAGCGAGATGAGGATAAAATCTAAAGGGGTTAAAGCTCCAGGAAAACTTGTGATAAATAGAATAAATTTATAACATGACCAACAAATTTTGGTTTGTGGCCTTTTTTATGACCATGAAGGGCAAAGAAGGTACTCAGATGCAGTAGACAACTGTTCACTTTCAGTTTCAGATGAAAAGTCAGCATTTTGTGATTTAACCATGACAGTAACCTATTATAACCTCAAAATAACTATTAAAGTTAAATTTAAATTAATAAATGTTTGGTTAACTGACAACACAACCTTTCCCTAAACATAAGCCGACTAGTTTGTGCTTAAAACCAGCTAGATTTATAAATACACTGTTTTAACTGCCAAATTATCTGTAGCACATCTGTTGTCATCACATGAGTCCTATCAGGGGGTGTGAACAAGCAGTTCTTACCTCCAGTTGAAAAATATATCCAAAACAAAACCTGCCAAAAGCTACAGATTCTTTAATTTGTTAAGGCTCACATCAAAAGAAACAAAATCCCCAAAAGAACCACCGAGCTACAGCTTTTAATGACAGCTGTATTCCAAGTAAAAGACACAAAGAGTTCAATTGTTCTTGTGTAATTCTTGCATTAAGTCTGTTTTATGTTGATAATATCCTCCCAAGTGGTACCAAATAAATGATTTGCTAAAATTGTAATGTAGTTAGTCCTCGCCTTAGCCGATAGGGTTCACGACAATCTTCCAGATGTCTCAATAAGGCAAATAATTTTAAAAAGAATAAATAGTAAAAATAAATATGTTAGGTTTTACAGGATTTAAAACTCTTCACAGGTTACGCTTTTGTTATATACTAGACACCAAGAAGTTGAATAATAAGCGTATTTAAACCGACAAAAAAAAAAAAGTAAAACTCAAATTCAGCAGTATCCATAGTACTCCACAGCTCCAAAGCTAGACACAACAGGAATAAATTCATATAAATTGTGGCAAGTGGTGGGACATCTCTTTGCAAACAATGCAAAACTACATACCAGCAAAAATCTATTCATAGCATATACTTTGAGGATACTTTTTTTCCTTTTGATTGGCCAAATGCTTCACGCATATTTTGCACCCAAATGTGCTACTGTAAATGACTGTGAGTGTGCAGAACATAACACTTACTCTTCTCACTATTAATAAACTAATATACATCTTCTAAATAGTTGTGTACTGTACTCTTGAAGGTTGCACCTAACCTGTCCAAGTTACCTGTCCAAACAACAACAACAAAAAAAGACACACACAAAATGAAACTGTGTAAGGACTGGATAACAACTTTGCATACAGAAAAAGAAAATATTCCACTCTGTCAGTCAAAGCTTAAAGATGCAATTGCAGCTGTAAAAACAATGAAGGAAGACAGAGAACAGCTTAAATAATTTAAAACACATTTCAAATTTAATATACTGAAAAAACAATCATGCTACCTCAGCCTTAAAATAAAGAATCAAGTGTGGGAGAATAAGGGAGAATCTGCCATGCTCTCCAAATCTCTGATTAACTCTAAAAGGACAGATGGCCCTTTTCTTTAATATCTAATGAAGCTTATGCACAAGTTCAATAAGGAAGATCTCTAATCACTCATCCGCCTGCTTTCCTGGATGTTCAGCGACTAGTCTATTCTTTACATTGCTTCCATTTTCCCACACTGTCAAACTTAGCGATGACACCAATGCAATAGTCCAATTATTTTCTTGCCTGCCTTCTCCGTTACATTCTGTGGACTTTAAATCTCAGTGCTTTTCTGCCATTCTACCTTTCTGACACTCATTTGTTCCACCCGCATACTGCCCATTTCCACCTCATCCTGGTCACTGAGAGCTCCATCCAAGCCTCCATCATCTTCACCACCACCAGCGTCTAGACTCCAAGCAGTCCTGCCCTGATTCATAAGACAGCTGGGATTCTGTTCAGCTGTGGTTGGTCATTGAAGTCTAATTGCCAGTTTAAGAGAACTTGGTATCCCAAATAAATCATCTGCAATTCTTCCAAATGATCTCTCCTATTAAAATTAAGTTGAACATAACATATTGCACCTTATTTATGATGCAAACAAGGTGATTACAAATGAAAACAGGAGGCGTGATCTTGTTTTGCATCTTTTTGATGAACAACACAGAAGAGCACTTACACTGGTGGAAACTGCCACATTACAAGGTAAAAACAGCAACAACGGTGCTACCTACACTATGTCACTGCCCAGGCAATCTTGGTATTGTAGTCCTTGTGACAACCCATCTTAGCTACACCCTCAATTCTGAAGACTGGCAACACTATTAGTTTTAAGCCTTAGATTAGATTTAGATTAGCATTAGATATGACAATTGCAATTATGACAATTATTGAACTTGCAAGCAATCGTAACATCACCTCACCCTCAACTTCTTATCATTACTTAAAAAGTAACGATAAAGGTTATATTACCGTACTATACCAGTGTTGAATATAGACCTGCAGTCTTGGGTGGTCTCATTATTTGTCCAGCTAATGTAGTATGCTTTGAATTCTTGCATTTGTGAGTTCTTCCTCCGAGAAACTTTCACCATCATTTCCATTTCAGGTGTCCTCTGGTTCTGACAATTCCTCTTCTTCTTCCATGGCAAGTCTATGGTTTCCTCGGGGATATCCTTGTACTTTGTTGTTCTGTCAGATCTCAACTATTTTATTCTACAACATGCTCCCGCTTGTGTAATGATGTTATAGGATCTTGGTTCCTCTCGGACTCTCACAAATATCAATGGCTGCCATATGTTGACTGTTCCCATGAATACTTTAATGCATACCTACCTCTCTGAAGTGCAAGAACCAAAGCTGTTTTATTGAAGCACCATTTCTGCTGTGCCTGTCTGCTCATCCACCTTTCAATCCCTGTGTTTCTCCCTCGTGCCAATCTGCCTTTAACCAGTTTGAGCTAATCTCTCTTTCTCAGCTGCATGAAACAGTCTGCAAGGTCAAGTCTACCAACTGTTCCACTGACGCTATTCCCTCTCGTCTTCTGAAGCAGGTCCTGGACTCAGTTGGACCTGTCCTTCTGGTCCTGATCAATGCCTGTCTCAGCTCTGGTTGTTTCCCAACACTTTTCAAGCATGCTGTTGTTCAACCTCTCCTCAAAAAGCCTAACCTGGATCCATCTATACTCTCTAATTATAGGCCCATCTCCAATCTGCCCTTTCTGTCCAAAGTACTGGAATGAGTTGTCCTCAGGCAGCTCCAGTCATTTTTAGACAACAACAGTCTCTATGAGAAGTTTCAGTCTGGTTTTAGAGCTCGTCACAGCACTGAAACCGCCTTACTGAGAGTTTTTAATGATTTGCTTTTAACTGTAGACTCTGGTTGTGCTGCTGTCCTAGTAACCTTAGACCTGACAGCAGCCTTCGACACTGTTGATCACAACATACTGTTATCCCGCCTAGAACACTGTGTCGGTTAAAAAGGTACTGTTTTAAAGTTTTTCCAGTCCTACCTGGATAACAGGAGTTTTTCTGTTCACCTCGGTGAACTGTCATCTCCCAGAGCTCCTTTAACTTGTGGTGTACCTCAGGGGTCCATTCTAGGCCCCCTGTTGTTTATTCTGTATTTGCTCCCTCTGGGCGATGTGCTGCGCAAACATAACGTGTCCTTCCACTCCTTTGCTGATGACATTCAGATCTACCTCCCTCTGAGGTTAGACTGTAAGGACTCTCTGCAGCCGTTATTCTCCTGTCTGTCTGACATTAAGACTTGGATGGCTCTCAACTTTCTACATCTAAATGAAAGTAAAACTGAAGTCATTGTGTTTGGGCTTCCTAAAGACCCCAACCTTTCCTTTGATTTTATGGGACCCCTAACTTCTGAATGTACTTCCTCCATTAAGAGCCTCGGTGTTACTTTTGACAGTGCTTTTAAATTTGATAAACAAATCAGCTCCATAGTCAAGGGATCTTTTTATCATCCACGGATTTTAGCTAAAGTCAAGTCCTACCTGTGCAGGAACGATCTAGAAAGGGTGGTCCATGCTTTTATTACTTCACGGCTGGACTACTGTAACTCCCTTTATGCTGGTATAGATCGTTCCTGTCTGCATCGCCTCCAACTGGTGCAGAACGTTGCTGCTCGCATGCTGACCGGTTCCAAAAAGAGAGACCACATCACTGCGGTCCTCTGCTCTCTCCACTGGCTCCCAGTTGCTTTTAGGATTGATTTTAAAATTTTACTGCTGGTTTTTAAGGTTCTTAACGGTACTGCACCTTCTTACCTGGCAGAGCTTCTTAGCATTTACCGCCCCAGGAGATCTTTGAGGTCAGCAGACCTGATGCTTTTAGATGTTCCCAGGTACAGATTAAAGACTAGGGGAGAGAGGGCTTTTGCTGTGGCTGCACCCAGACTGTGGAACAGTTTACCTCCTCACATCAGACTCTCCACAAGCCTAGGAACTTTTAAAACTGCTCTTAAAATTCACCTCTTCTCATTGGCTTTTAGCAAGGTTTAACTTATTGTTTCAACTTATTGTTTTATCAGTGAGGTGTTTTATGTACTTGTGTTTTATTGTATTTTATATTTGTATTTTATTGTACAGCACTTTGGTCAGCCTTGGTTGTTTTTAAATGTGCTTTATAAATAAACTTGATGGGACCACTGGTGTAAGTGTAGCTCTGGACCACAGAACGCTGCTTGTAAGGAGCTTTGCAGGTGAAAGAGTATTCCAAAGAGTAGCCCGGTGGACTGGTACCTTCCCCATAGTGTGTTGAATGCACACATGTCGACATGTTTCTTCTAGTTTTACTTGTGAGTATCCCTCTTTCTTACTGAGGCTTATGATGTATGCAAAAGTGCTGGCTCTGCATGACTTTGTTCATGTCTTTTGAGTCCAAGCAAAGCTGATGTGGACCTTTTTACACACACGTCCAGGCTGGTAACCCATTGTTGACTTTGTGACGTTGTGTATCAGACTCCTCTTTTTTAGGTGCTGAATGTCTCTTTCAGCCTATCCATGAGTGAAAATGGTATTTTCTGGTGGCAGCGCACAACTGCTGGGATGCTTATGTTTGCACAGGTCTGATTCACACCAGAAAACTCACCTAGGTCCTCAAACACAACTGCATCAGCTCTTTCCTGACGGTGGTGGCCTCTGATGTACCATGGTGTTAATTCTTTTGATGAGACCTAATTTCACACGTCTGCACCCAGTAGCAGTACAGTTGATGCCGTTGTGGCAAAACTAAACCTAACACGTAGCACAAGCAAGCACAGCTTACCTGGAGACTCCTTTAAGTCTGCTGTGTGCCCCTCCAAAATCTATGAGCACTGTGTCAACATACTGTAGTTCATACTTCACTCCCAGTCTACCTGCAATAGTCCGTGATAGCACATTAGCGTCAGCACCAGTGTCCATCTTAATGTTGACAGTCTGTTCTCGTATGGGCAGATTTGTGAACCAGCAAGTTTGAGGCCAATTTGATGAATTTTTCCTATAAACAATGACTCTGTGCTTGGACTGATGGCTTTGCCTTGCTGACACTTTCCTCTATGGCAGGCTTTCTCGTTTGGCTCTCGGTGAAGGCAGTCGCACTTTTTCTCCTCTCCTCCTTCCCCTTATCTTCCCTGCTTAGCCTCTTGTGTCCTTGTCTTGTCTCGTGTGTATTACTTTTCCCTGGAACATTCTCTCACAGTCTGTTCTCTAAACCTAAAAGAGAATTATGGATTTGATCAACTGGTCTCTGAATGCTATTGACACCCTTTTCTCAACGAGAAGTCTGGGCTCGGGAGAGCCCGAGTGCCCTGGAGGGACTTTCCCTGCCGGATACACGATGGACGGGTGGCAGAAATGGAGGGTCGTGTGCCTGGCGGGACTGTCGATCGAGGACGCTGAAGATATCTACCTATTCGGAACCATGATAACAGGGTTCTTACTGATCTGAGCTGGCTTGGCCCTGGCTTATCAGAGAATTAAGAAAGCGGAACCGGCTGTTCAAACCCCCCCAAGGCTGCCCGCTGGGATTGAAACGATGGGACGAGGCGCGACTTCTCAGAACGGGCTCATTGAAAGCAGCATGGTTAAGACCTTGGAGACGCTTACAGCTGCCGTGAAGACTCAGAATAACACCTCCGAGCATATACTGGGTTACATCAAGGAGAGGCCTGCTCAAAATGACACCTTTGAGCAAAAGTTGGATTACATCGCAGAACAGCTCACTGCAGTCGTGAGTTCTCAGAATCGGCTATCTGAGCAAAAGAATGACAAGACCACGGAACGGAAGTTTGATACCATCATGGGGAAGCTCGTGGTTCTCTAATGGAAGATTGAGAGACCAGTGTCGGAGTGTTAAAGAACAGCTTTGAGATTCTCCTGAGCTGCTCGCATAAAAGAAAAATCAACAACATCAACATCATAATGCGGATACCTCCTCGGCGCCAGCTGTGGGCTGAAGGCTGGAGCCGAACAAAAACTCCCTGATAACGACTGTGTTTTGACTGTTCTTCCCACTCTATGCAAGGCCACCTGGGTTGGCTGGTAGACTGTTTACTTAGCCTGATAGGGCAAAGGACACTGTCTCAGCTGAACTATGGACACGGACACACACATACACTTACACTGACAAGCACTCATACATCCCCCCTCCCCTTCCAATGCCTTCGATGCTTGTTGCCTCCTGGGGAACACGAGGCGGGTCTGGGCCCGCGCTGGAGAGTCGGTGCAGTGGCACGATGGCTGCTGTGTTGCCTGGGATTACTCCTCATCCCCTACCCAACCCTGTTGCTGGTCATGTGGTCCATAATGTTGTACTGTGGACATTTATGTGCTTTCTGTGCAGAGGAGTTTTTTTGTTTCCTGTTCTCATGCTGTCCTCCTATAGCCCAGCATGAGTAGAGGTCTCTTTTTTTCCTCTTGTACTTTCCCATTGTAGTGTACATTTCAGTATTTTTTTCTGTAATGCAACCGTTCTCTGACTTGTATCCCCATGTGATGTCTGTGTAGTGTGTGTAAGGTCGGGGGCCGGTTCATTCCACTGCAGGGCAGCCTGCCACTGCATGTGGTGAATAAAATTTGAACTTGAACTTGAACTTTATTGCTTGTACAGTGCTTGTGCCACCTGACTTGACTTTCCTGTGTTGTTGTTGACCTCCTTCTGCACAATCTGCAGATTACCTTTGTCAGGTCGAAACAAAGGTGGTGGCCAGTAGCGGGTAATGTAGTCTCCTGTTTATCACACTAAACACAGGTTTGTCCCTCATCGTTAGAGCTTCAGTTTCTTTAAATTCAGTTTTGTGCTCTCTGTCACAGTTCAGTCACAAATTTGTCTATTCATGCCCCTTCCTCAAATTGATGAAGCTAGAATTTATGTCTTTTAAATACAGTGTTCCTCCTTGAAATACAAAAAGCTTAAATAGCTTTCAAAATATTGACAAAGCGTCTGGATCTACGTACATGATAAATGACCAGTGTGTTGTATATCCCACCTTCTTGGCATTCAGACCTGTCACTGAGCCCAATTTTTCCCCAGATTCCCAGTCGAATCTTACTGTAAATCCCAGATCCAGAACAACTGCAAGATCTCCATGCTATCATTCACTCACTGGCTCAGAATATTGTGTAGTTCTTCATTTACCATGCTAAAGCAAGGAGGCAGAATATATCTTTAGTTCTACTTTATGAACAACACAGAATGGTAGTGACACTTTCGTGGCCCCCTACACACACTTTACACGGCAACAATAATGGAAATCATGAAAAGCCAGGCATTCTGGGTATTGTAGCCACTTTTTAAAAAAACTACAGAACATAGACAGATAAACAATACACATGCAAATATACACTTACACAAGAATTGTGTCTAACACCGTTGTAGCAGTGTGCTGCATCACAAGTAAGAGACCGTTAGTAAAATCTTTGATGCTATGGCTGTAACTCGTTTGCCTCATGTTTGCAGCAATGTTTTGATAGCTGTGTAGTGTTCTGCATAAAATAGGAGTGTGTGCTCCTACTTTTCTTGAAAAGGAACTGTAAACCGTATCTGAAGAATATTCTGTGTGTCATAAAGTTCAACAAACTGCTTCAAGGGGCAAAATCTTTTAGAAAACTTCTATTTTTTCACTGTCATTATAGTATTCTTGAGACTGTGGAAGCAAAACAGTGGAGGCAAATAAAAGTTGTCAAGAAAAAGGCTTCAAAGTCATCTTGAGAAGAATTTAATCTCTCTGGCAAAGATTTCTTAACTTTATTAACCATTTAACCTTGAGTCACACTTATTTGAATCACCTGCCTTATTGTATGCACACCATGTCTGTAGGATAAAGGCTTTAAAGTGACAATTACATTGGTTGAGATCGAACAAAAAAAAGGTTTTGCAAATCTGTGTCTGCCTTTTAATCAGTTTATACTTCAAATGTGTTTGTAAGTCAGGTTTTAGTGAAAAAAAAACATCCTGAAAGTGAAGGCAAGCTCAGCTTTTGCTCAGATCTGCCTATGATCAGCAAACTCAGATAATCAATCAAAATGAAAGTCAACTCTGCACAATAGAGCTGGGAAAAAAAAATCACCAGGCATCCCGTTTTGATCTGAATTATGTAAAATTAAAGAAAGATTTGTAGCCGTAATGCAATAGTGTTAATTAAACACACTACCAAGATCAGTGAACACCACAATCAAGTAAACGTGATAATGACTAGACGGTCACAACAGTACAGCATGTTCCTATTTTAAATTCAAAGTTGATAAGATACAGTGTTCTTTTGCTATCCGACTGCCTCAGTCATTCTTCAGATGCAATAAAAGACAAGAGAGACACACACTCCATTGCATACAAACAAGCTGCTTTTCAGTGACAAAGAAATATGATCATCAGTGTTGCTGTGTGATGAGTCGAGTGGGTCGCACGCAAGATAGTGACACCCTTAAATGATGGGGCAATTTCTTTTCTATGTGTAATCTGAGAGCACGTACCGAAAACTGTGACAGTACATTCCACACCCAAACAAACAAAACTTTATCTGCTTTCTTCATGTAGTGAAGTCACAGCACCGGCTCTGCTGCAGTCCAGCAGCACTGGAGCTGGTATTCATTCCCTTCAGCTGGACAAATGCTTGCTGACGTGGGGGCTTGACCCCATGTCCCAGCTCAGGCCCAGGAGGTCCATATCACTTAGGCTCCTTGCTTCTCAAATAACCTACTCAGTGTTATTATTCACTTTGCTTCTCCAGACCTTTCCAAAAATAAAGTATTATGTGCTAAGTAATTGTAGTAAGTGCTATCTTTTCCCACACTTTTCCTACACTCTGGCCACTTTACAAGCATAAGGTTTAATACAAATATCTAATCAGCCCGTCATTTGGCAGCAACAGCAAATGGATTTAGGCATATAAATATGTTCAAAAAGACCAGCTGAAATTCAAAAGGATCATCAGACTGAGGAAGAAAGAATCAGAGAATCATCCAAAAAAGAGAAAATATTCCGTGAGCAGCAGTTCTCTAGGTGAAAATGCCTTGGTGATGCCAGAGGTCAGAGGAGAATGGCCAGACTGCCTTGAGCTGAGAGGACAGCAACAGTAATTTAAACAACCACTTGTTAGTGGCGAGCTATGCACAACATATTAAATTCTCAAGCAAATAGGCTACAGCAGCAGAAGACAACTGAGTGCCACTCCTGTCAGCTAATAACAGGAAACTGAGGCTAGAGTCTGAGTATTGATTTCTGCAGGACATTTGGATGGTAGGCTCAGGATTTGACTCAGACAACAAAAAAAGCATGGATCGATCCTGCCTTGTATCAACAGTTCGGACTGTTGGTGGCGTAATTGTTTGGGGGATTCTTTTTTTGGCTGTTTAGTACCAACTGGGCATTGTTGCTGAACACAGCCTACCTGAATATTGTTGCTGACCACAGTGTACCCATTTTCTGATGGCTCCTTCCAGCAGGATAAAACACTATGTCAAAAAACTCAGATAATTTCAAACTGCTTTCTTGAACATGACAGTGAGTTCACTGTACTCAAATGGCCTCCTCACTCACCAGATCTGAAACCAACAGAGCATCTTTGGGATGGGAGAGCTACATCATTTATGTGCATCTGGCAAATCAGCAACAAATGTGAGATGTTATCATATCAATGTGAAATTTCTCTTTATTTATTCAGAATAATATGCCATCAAAATTTGAAATGAAGTAACATGGAGCTAGAGTGGGAAGCACTTCCTGAACTGAATTCAAACAATACTATGCAGCTTACACAAAATCGCGTATTTTCTGCTTAAAGTCCTTGTAAACAATTTCTTAATCAGCTCCTTACCGTGAGCTTTTGGGTCTTTAAACCTTAATTGTTGAGTCATTTCAGTTTAGTAGTTCTGTAAATTGTACAGACAAATAATCAAAACTTTAAAGGAGTCGGTCTTCAGGGTTAAACTTTATATAAGAAATTGCCATTTTGTGCATCCAGTACTGAGCAGAAAGATCCGAAAACATGCACCCAGATTGTTTTCTCATTTCGCTGCATCAACATAAAGTATTATCAATCTAAGCAACACTTCCTCACTGTCAGTACGACATATACTTATATCAGCCTCTATATACTTCATGGGAGACGGAGCTACACTGATGTACTTCACAGTGGTGCAATTAACCAGCCTTAGACTTGTCTAATGTACCATCTACTACAAGAGCTGTCAGTGCTCCCAGCTTGTAACTTGAATGAGTGATGTGACTCTCTGACTTCTTTAGTCTGTGCTTACTTCTTACGTTTTTTCACATCATGGATACCTTGAGTCCAGTGGGTGGCTAGTGCAATCATATAATGTTAAACAATAGAAGGCTCACAGATTCTACTGCTTTTACTGGGGTTGATTCTTCTCTATGATATCGCTTGGCATTGTTTATAATTAGTAAGCAGGAAACTGTTTCACAAAATCTGTGGCATGAGATCACTTTCTCTTCTGTTGATTTTTCTTCTGTTGATTTTTTTTTTATTGGACTGGATTTTGAAGCTGAGTGTTGATATAAGAAATTTGACACATGCTAGAAATGAGGAGTGGCTCAAAACTTTTGCACGGTATTCTATTACTAAAAGACTTTAAACCATACTTAATTTATCCATGGTTTAAAAGTCAATGATCTTTGATTAACTTATGTTTCTATGTATATGTAAATATTTGCACAACACATTGTACATTTTCATACATCTCATATAAACAAAATAACAAGCAGAACTTTATTTAGTACTGCTGTTCCTAACTACACTTGCATATTATGGAATTAAAAATTAAATGATAACTAAACAGAAATATTTGGATGCATGTGAAAAGAAATTTTTGATAGAGACGCAAATCCAAACTCTCATTAAACTTCCAGCACATGTGCTGGTAGTTTAAGACCCATGACAGAAAACAAGATGAGATACAATGTATTAAAGGATTCTGGATATATTGAACACATGTTAATTTTGAACCTAAATTATCTTCCCATGACGTATGGCGGGAAACTGCAGAATAAAAAATGCTTTGAGATTAAACAAACACATAAATCCACAAAACCAATGTTGCAATTATGGATCTAAAAAGTATTTAAGGTAGTTGATTACCTACCTGAGTATAGACTCTCTCCAAGCTGACGCAGTTCATTAAACCATGTATGCACATTCCTTACTTAAAGGCTCATGCACGCATTTAAGCCTCTTATTTGTAACTACATTAAAACATTAATTTAGGAGACACTTATCTTCTGCCATTACAGGATCTGACACACACTTAGTCTGTGCTAGAGAGAGAGAGTAGTGAGAGAATGTTGCATTGAGATCAAAATAGCCAACATCTGTTCTCATCTCATTAAAGTTTATGTCACTAGTGTGGTATTGACAGGATATTACAGCATGATGTATTTTTAGTATTTATGTTTAGAGCTTGTTGGAGATAGGAGTCTGCACAGTCTGACACAGAAAATAACCTAGATGTAGCCTAATTAAATGACTGCGAACAGAGAAAAACAAAGTGAGACAACTGTTCATTGTCTTCCTGAAACTGTGCTGCTTGTTCAAGCAAAGCAAAAGTTGGTGCTGCACTAAAAGTCAAGATTCATGCGCGTGAGACATAATTTGGGCTCATAATTAAAGCGCAGCCAAATTGCTGATCTGTCAGTTATTAGTGAAGTGTTTGAAACAGCAGGGGGTTGAGACAAAAAGGCTGTGTGGAAAGATAGGAGAGGACAAGTGAATGATTTTGACAGGAAAGCTATTTAGCTGGTTACATGTGATTTCACTTTCATGTGTTTTGCAGCAGAAAAAGAGATTCGTCTCACCCTCTCCTCCCAGATGGATGGACGAAAACTAAATTCTCAAAATAAGCTGGCTTAATAAAAAGGTACTTTTCTCCTCCCTCAGTTTGGACCTTTTTCATACAGAGCACTTTTTATCACCTCACAACTAAACATTTCTATTTCCAAAGTTTGACTACGGTGGATAGCTGTTAAAATGTGATTTTGTGTTTGCCTCATGCTGATTCTGTACACTCTGTTGGTGAGTCTCCTATGGGGCTGGCTGTTTAACCTTCTTTATGGCTCATGTTTGCTTCCCATTCCCCACCTTGTGAACGGTGCTGGTCGACAAATATGACGCTTTTGCAAAGCACGCTTTGTTGTTGTTTGATTAAGTTGTAACCTCACATCTCACATAGGCGCCGCTGTTGCCACAGGTGGGCTGGAGACATGAGTTTACAGTCTTGTTGGTTTTTACTGCCACTTTAATGATGTATCAGTACAGAAGCTCAGAGACTGACAGAATGTACAGCAGGAGATGTTGCAAAAGTTTGAAAACATAACACTTTCTTGGAAAAACTCAAATTATTTGCTTGCGGTTTTGACTTCTCCTGTGCTAGCGGAGATATTATGTTTTTTTAAGTGTGACTCCTATCGTAGTGCAACAAGTACTTACACCCTCAGTGCTTGTATAAAGGGTACAGTACTGTGGCGACTTCTCTGTTTGCATGCAAAGCAATCAATGTGGCAGCTATAAACGGGCCATTAACTGCCTCTCCAAGGCGCTCTGGAGCCCACCACTACCTCAGCTCCTTGTTTTCATACCGTTTTTCATCTAATTGTTATCATACGTGCTACCATTTATGCCATCTATGAACTGTCCTGAGGGATCTTGCTGCTGCTCTTCTTGCCTTAGGCTTTTATATTTCTATATATATACACCTGTGGAAGGCCAGAGCCATAGCACTGAATATAAATTGGTACAGAGAGAATAACAATCTTCTTTTATCTAATATGATGAAAAAGAGAAGTGGGGGGAAATGGACAAGCTCAGCAAAGTAAACAAGCTTTTGAACTCCTTACCAGATGTTGGCTGCAGTGTGCAGCATGTCTGCTAAAACAAAAAATGTCTTTTTTTTTGTGTGTGAAAAATCTTTTCATCGACATCCTGGAAACACAAGTGTTTCTGGACTATGATTGGCCTGTGACATCACATCCTGTTTTTTTGCTCCCGTATCGTTAAGCTGTCAGCCAGCAGTCACACATAATGAGTTCTGTGACGATGGTATCATCGCAACAACCCCTCTCCAAGCAGAATCCGTTTTGCATCAGTGCATCTGATCTCCTCTGCCCCACAATACCTCCCTGTTTAGCCATGGTGAACAGCTGCTAAGTCCCTTCATCTTCAGCCTCACTGACAGGAAATGGGTCACTGGGAGACATTTAACCCTTCAACCTTGTGACACTTAAAGGGTCACAAAGTAGCACAGTCTATTAATGTGTTTACATTGTTTCTTAATAGCGTGAGGATGAGGTCAGATCTGTGGCGCACCTCTTGGACTTTTAAAGGTTAGAGAGAAAAGTGTGAATTTACACTAAATGTAAAGTGTTTTTTTTTTCAGATCCAATCATGCAAGTCCATTAATAACTGCCAATTAAGAATGTTTAAGTAAGCATCTTCTTGGGTTCCTAATTCTGCAGCTGAATAAATAATGAGACTAAGTGTTTGTCAGAAAAACACGGCAGAAAATGTTTCATACACACGATGCAAAAGTCATAAAAAGCAGAAAAAGGACGTGTCTACTGATGTTTGAAGATAGTGATGTGGATCTTCTTTAAGCTACAGTCACACTATGGAAAAGAGTGATTGGAGACTGCTGCACGCCCAAAATTATTGCAGCTGTGTGCAATTAACTTGCAATCTCTTCACCTTTTAAATGGCCATTTCAAAGACAGAACCAAGTCTCAGACTACTTGCAGTCAGTTGGTTTCATCAGCTTTGTTTTATTGCCATTTTATCGCCATCTTGACACAACAGAGTCAGTCTGCTATCAATTTTTGATTGAACTGGGACAACTTGGCACTTAAATGCAATCTGTTTACGATAATACTGCAATTAACTGTGAAAAATCTCAAATCTATTGCCGTCTGTTGCAAACCTGTTGCCATCTACATCAGTTGTGTAGTTTTGTATTGGAGCCAAGTGCGGACTCACCACCAGTTGTGACTTTTTCAGTCAGACTGGCCAGAACTTAACAGCGGGCTAATTTATAATTCCTAAATTTTTACACATAAACAGGCACTGGCGGTTCATTTCCTTTATCACCAAGAGCAGTGCAAATTTTTAGCTCAAAAATTAGGGCACATGTAAGTTAAGTGCAGGTTTTAAGCATTTGTTTCTCTTTGAAAACTATGTGGCTGTTCAGAAAGATGAGAAGAGGCTGACAAAGAATCAATATGTTTATAATATAAGAGTGAACTCCTCTGACTGTGTGTGGTCCTGAGAACTGAAACTCATGTGGAGCGATTTATGCAAAAATGTTAATGTAAAATCTGTGTGTAACAGCTGACATGTATGATGTGTAGAAGAACACAAAACATTTGATGTCAGACCCCAAGCTGTTAAAATACCTTGCTATGAGGGCATCGCTGAAGAAATGTCACGTGTGTGGTTTTTTGGCTTAAATGGTGATGATGTTGCAGCTCCTGTGATGGACAAACAGAGAGGAGCAACCACCCTAACCCTAACCTGACTGTCATTCACTGCATCATTCACAGATGAGTGAAGAGCATCACAGAGCCGAGACATTTTCACACATTTATTAACTTATAAAGAACAAATATCTGCTGCTGATCTCAGTGGAACAACTTTCCTCCTCGTCTGTATGGAGATTTACAAATGTAGGTTTTAAAAAATAGGTAACGCACCGAAGACAACAGCAGGAAAGCAGAAGAAAATCTGTTATCAAACCAGATTGTTTTCTTAGGAACTTACTGTAGTCTAATATTAATTCTTTCTGACAACATCCTGTGCTGTTGCATTAAGTAGCACAGCTGGTCAAATAGCACTGAGTGGATGGGGAATTTCATTCTGGCATGTTAAACGGTTTGTATTGTTGCGTTTGTAAGTGTCTGAAAAGCAAAGGTTGAAACTGGGAATATTGCACATACTAATTTAACTTAAACTTACCCTAACTTCAACATATTATAACATTCAGACATTAGTCGAACACATACCATGTAGTCCCATCTATAGCTACGTTTTGACTGTGTGCGTTTTGACACATATGAAGTAACAGAAAGAATAAAAAGAGAAACAATAGTGAAAGATCACTGTGTAGAAATGTGACTAAAAGCCTGAAACAGAGTGCAACGTGCTCAACCTCTGAGTGACCACTTTTAATTGCAAGAAAATTACAGACAATCGTGTGTTAATTGCTGGTGATCATAACTTGTCTGCAACTCATTTGTCTGCAATGCTTGACTCAGCTGGTTGCCAACTGGTTCTATTCCTATATAAAAATAAGTCTACCTAGCACCTATGTCATTTTGCAATTAAATCATCCTGCAGCAGCAAAGTAACTGTGGAGGACAATTTTTCTTTCTCTTTTGAATCTACTAGACTGGACTAAATATAAGCAGCTAATGTAAATTTTTATATGTAGAGGTTTTTTTTTTTGCCAATTTGGGATTTTACCAATTTGTGGCAGTTAATCCTGCTAATATACAAGATACCAGACTCCAGCACCCTCTTTTTATCATTTCATTGCCATCCTATCGCATTGATCGTTGATAGCAAGTGATCGTAGACCTGCTTGTTGTGTCCAAAGTAACCATTTAAAGGCAACAAGATCGCAAGTTTGTTGTATGTGGTCAAAAATATTTTTGGTCATGTAGTAGCCAAAAATGATCAAATTCACTGTACTCCTCGAAAGCAAACTAGTTGCTACTGGCAGCTTTTAAAGATGAGTGTTTTATTGTATCCCTTTCTTTTAATCTTGATAGGTATGTTACCTTGAATTGAATCATATCATGATTTTCTTTTTCACTGTCTACTGTGTGATCAAAGAGTAATGATTTGCTATAAAAGTTATAGCACCTACACTGAACCAAAAATAATCACAAAATACGTTGTACTGGTAGTGTCTTTATTTTAAAATGACCCCTTTCTCAATGCACATCCATTGCCCGACCGGGCTTATTTTCACACTTCCAGTGGCATTCAGAGAGAATCTCCACAGACATGGACATCAAATGTGGTAAATATGGCCATTATGTGCAGTGTAATTGCATACTGCAAGGGCTACATATTGATATTTGATTGGTAGCAATTTCAAATAACTGGCAAAGAAATACATGTACAGGTATTTAATATAATTTTTGATTTCTCAGATTGTGCTCCCTTTCTTTAGTGCCACAAAACATTTTCTACAAGTTCCAAACCACATAGCAAAAGAAAATTCCTGATGCGTGTAATTATTATGAATATACAAACATTTTGCTTGAGAAGAAAAATCTACAGTAGTTAAAATCAGGATCTGGGAGGTAAGTTCTGAGAAAAAAAAACACAACCCAAAAAGATCTATAATCAAGAAACAGCTTTGACTAGACAGAGATGCCAATCTTTCCAGTCTGTAAAAAAAAAGTCACTTAAAAGCAATATGAGACTATAAATGTGTATCACACAGATGTAAATGTCTCACATCAAACAGTCTTCTGCTTCTAATGTTGCTCTCCAATGAGGACATTTCTTTCAACTGAATTTCATCAGAACATCCATGGGTTCTGCAGCAGGCGCTAAGATGGTATCATTATTCAAAGCAGTTGTAACAGCTTTAGCGTTTTATAGCAGGAGCTTATACTGAGAGATGGTTTACTTAAAGTATTACACTGGGATGATGTAGGATCCAAGGAATGAGAGCTTGCTTAAGTGTATTTGACTGAGAAGCTCCTGAAACCATTCCAAAGGCATATCCTGAGTGTAAACACAATTTACTGACGAAATTAAAGATTTAGTCTCATTTGTGCAAACAGATAAGATCAAAGAGGGAGAATATAGGGGGATAGAAAGAGAAGGAAATTGGGGATGACATGCAGCCTGAATGACACATTTAATTGAACAGAAAATTGAGGCTGGATTGCCAAGCAAGTAAAGGAGTGAGAATTAATCCAGGCCTGCAAATCATCCGTCTATTTTAATGCATTTTTTTTCCTCAGCTCACTTTTCCTCTCAGTGAGCACTTACCCCTCTCATCTTTTTGCATGTTTCCATGAATATGTTTTCAAGGTTTATAGCTTGTTTAAAATCCTCGAAGTGAAGCAGCATTTTTAAGGGCCCATGCTAAAACTACGCATCGACTGCAGTTTTCTTGGCCAATTACAATTTCAGATTTCTCCCTGAGTTTGACCTGCTGATAACGATTTCTGCAAATTCCAGTTTTCTCTCTAAGATATATAACTGACTGTACATATAAAGAAGTTAAATAAAAAACCAACCAAACCAAAAAGCAAAACAAAAAATAAACCCAACCAACCAACCAACCAACCCCCAAATTTTTAATAGTAAAATAAATTATTACATTTTATAATTTCTCAAAAATTACATTAAGTAACAGGTTTTTCTTTCACTTGAACATGGGAAAATAAAACGCTCTGCTGCTGCTGTGAAGGAGATTTGTTGCAGGTGGTCCACCCCACGGTTTACTTTGGCAAACTTTCTGTCTTCATTCACAACTAAGAGTTTCCTTGCTAAGATCATGTTAGTGTGTGGAAATGAGTGTGCACATGGTTGTTTGCTTCACCGTGGAACGCTGACAGGCCATTCAGCTGACCACGAACATTGGAAATCTTCCCATTTCAGTCCATGGCTGGTTGACTGGTGCATCGCTAAACCATTAGAAAATAAAGATTTGCTTTGTCGTTTGGTAGTGCTAATACTAATCTATCTGAGATAAATTTATCTGATAATTTTTATCTGACATAGGTAATAGCACAAGTGCAAAATTTCATGGAAACAGGACTTTCTCTCAGCAGAGAAGGACGGCCAATTTTATGTGTGATAAGCTTCACTTAAAACAAGAGGCAGCCCTACTTAAACTGAATCAGTGAGTCAGTCATGACTCGAGCAGTTTGAAGTGTTGCTCTGGTCACCTCTACTATGTGCTCCTGGTGCTTTGTCAAAAATAAATGTTTCTCAAACTTTGGGTAGTTCTCAGTGCCGTTATCCCAGAGATACATTGTCACAAGACACTAAATATACTTGAAGTTGATAATTTGAATGTAAATACAGAAAATACAGAAACATTTCAACAAAGAATTAGATTTTTCTGGATTGTAATATTTTTTGTATAGAACTATGCATGCCTTCATTTTCCTAACCACTGATGCAAGCCTTCTTGCGGGGAGGTGGGAGTGCACGAGCCTTTCCCATTTGTCATATGGAAAGAGACGGGTTACACACTGGACAGGCTGCCTGCCCATTACAAGCCCTTACAGACTCCCACTGAGTCTCTTCCAAAACATGTTTTGTTTTTTCCTGGCAGAAACTTCAATTCCCTTTGTCAGCAAAAGCTACTATATCGACAACACCACTAATCAGAGGAAGCACATTAGATCATGTGACACTCAAACAGGTCAAGTCCCATTTATCAGCTTGTTCAGGCTTTTATCATAATGTTGCTTGACAACTTAATGCATAAATTGTATCTTAGCTCAATTGATATGACAATAGTACACTCATTTTTAGTTACTCATACTGGTTATTTGTTTCTCAATTATTTTTGACTCCTATCATTTTTTATATTAATTTAATATTTATCTTTATGAATTTTAGGCCCAGGGGGAGGTGCAGATTTTGTGGAATATCTTTAATGCCTACGTTTAGCAACAAAGTGTGCTGTTATTTTGTGTCATTCGCGGTTACTGCTAATCTGTTTGTGATTATTTCTTTTATTCTTCTTCTTTCCAGCTGCATCTTTAATTTTCCACCAATTTCCTATGTGTTGTGCGAAGAGCTGGACTTTAAGGTTTCTGGAAAAAAAATCATAAAAAACAATAACAACAACAACAATAATAGTAAATTTAAAAACAAAGTTCTGTTACTAAAGACAATCAAATTTTTTAAAAGCCAATGAACAGACTTATGGCTTGCATGGCCTGCATTTGTATAGCGCTTTTCTAGTCCTTAGGGACCCCAAAGCGCTTTACACTACATTCAGTCATTCACCCATTCACACACACATTCACACACTGGCGATAGCAAGCTACATTGTAGCCACAGCTGCCCTGGGGCGCACTGACAGAGGCGAGGCTGCCGGACACAGGCGCCACCGGGCCCTCTGACCACCACCAGTAGGCAAACATCTAGTATCTTGCCCAAGGATATTTGGCATGCAGCCAGGAGGCAGCCTGGGATCGAACCACCGACCTTCTGATTAGTGGCTGACCTGCTCTGCCACCTGAGCTACAGCCACCCCCGTCACATTACTGAAAATAAGAAATTTAAATTAGTTACTAACAACTTTTTCAATGAAAAAAAAATTTAGAGCTTGATTTAAACCTTATTTAAAACAAAATACGTCAGCCTTTGATGTTTTTGCAGCTCCTATATATGCTCGCTAATTAAATGTTTCCCATAGGAAACTGCAGTAAAAGTCTTTCTTTATTTCAGTAGTTTATGAACACTGGGACAGATTTTCATAGACCAGTGGTTAGGTAGTTAGACAGTTGTGACTGTTGTAAAACACTTTAAAGCTATTGTGAAAATTTCATTATTAGCTACTTTTATTTGATTCTGTAAGAGTATGTCTGATGATTTTAGCTGTAATGAAAAGCATTCAATATCTTGTTGCAGAAGTAAAAGGAGCGAGATATGTGGTAGCATTAAATTAAATTCCAGCTTAGACCACTCGCCTCTTTTAAAAAGCTGAGCATTATTTAGTGAAGATCACAAGAACCAAAAACAATGAGGCTTATATACTGAATGGACCTACATCCACGCCATGACTTTCTTTGTATACCTCAAATTATCTGGCCCACTTGATATATTTAGCACTATTTATCCATATACTATGTAATTTCTCCAAGGGAGCCACAATGGATCTGGCACATAGCACCACCTCTGCTAAGAAGAGATGTGACAAAAGCTCTATAGGAAGTAGGCGTCAAAAAGATTACAGTATATATAAGCTCTTAAACCCTTTCGTAAGTGGATGCTAAAGAACAAATATTAAAAACAGATTAGTAAGTACAAATACTTAGGAATAAATTGTCCTTTTTTATTTATTGTAATTCTAGCACTGACCTCTTTTTAACAAGATCCATCTTTGCTACAGAATATCTTTCCGGCAAGGAAAAAAGAGTAAAGAAGAATCCAGAGTCAGAGGGTTACAGCTCTGATCATAGCCTGGACGCTGCTGCCAAATGTCAAACTTGAGCTTGAATGATTTGGACTCTTGACTAAATGGTTAAAGACAAGCCATTCGTTTAATTTTATTTTTTATTTTTAAAAAGCAAGTTTCCTCTTAGAAACACAAATACCAAGTCCAAAATCAAAATTAACTGGCATATTTCTTGACATTAGCACAAGAAGGCACAAAAAATTTGAAGAATACTGCTCCACTTTGTTTTCAGTTAAAATGGCTTATAATTGAACTGGATTGCAAAAATTGAATGCAGTGAACAGAAAAGACTGAAAATGGAGGCAAGGATGGCATTCAATGTAAGATTCCACAGCTACACACTATTTTGCAAGCAGATGGCACACCCGCTACCCTGCTGAAACACTCAATCACTTCACTTCAGGAAGTATTTTTGCTCTGGTGAATACACAATGTGCATATAATGGGATACAAGTCTGACTAGTTGAAAGAATGTGGTACATTCTGATGGATGAGCTTATTCTGACACCAAGTTTCCATTCAGTTGGAGGTGTGAATGTCATTTTCCCCAGACACTTGGGAGGAAAATCTGTCCTAATTTGCATGTTTGCATGTGTGAGAGCATGGCAACAAGGATTAAAATGTGACTGTAAATGAATCATTTAATCCCTGGTTTAAGGACAGCTCGCTATACAAAAAG
Source organism: Perissodus microlepis (assembly GCF_051167445.1). Taxonomy (NCBI): domain Eukaryota; kingdom Metazoa; phylum Chordata; class Actinopteri; order Cichliformes; family Cichlidae; genus Perissodus; species Perissodus microlepis. The sequence goes on along the minus strand of NC_140467.1, from coordinate 38,422,798 downwards.
ATGAGACTGAACCACTGTCTGTTCCTGGAGGAAGAAACAAGAAGGGTGCAGAGACAAGAGTTGTCTAGAGAAAGAGGTATGGAGACAATAGTGGAGAATACACAAGAGGAAAGACATTAAGAGGCACAGAATGAGTCAACAAAGTCACAGAAAAAGTAATACAGAACGTAAAAAAAGCAGACAGTATAGATGAGAAAAGACTTAAACGAAATTGGACCCAAAATGTGATATATTTTCACCCTTCTGAATCTGTATTCATGAAGAAGAAAATACAGGTGATTGGATGGACAAAAGACTAGTGTGATACTTTTATATGAACTGTAATATGTTGGGTTAGTTAGACAATAATCAAGCATATGTAAGCACAAATCTATGTGGAAATTATAAGCAGAATTAGATAAAAGGCATCACACTCTTGCACTGACGTCTGGTTCAAATCCACTGGTGGGCTCGGGTCTCTCTGTGGAGCGTGGGTTTTCTCCAGCTACTCCAGCTTCCTCCCACGATCCAAAGACATGTATGTTAAGCTAACCGGTGAGTCTAAATTGAATGCAAGCATGAATGGCTGTTCATCTATCTATGTTAGCAGTGCAATAGACTGGCAGCCTGTCCAGGCTGTAGTCAACCTGTCACACTATGGCAACTGGGATATATACAGCATTCCATTTGAAGATGGAAGTTGGAAATGCCAATGTTTTTCAGGGCCAAAAAAAGAACTGCAATGTGATGTATTGTTAATGATTGATGAATGGGTTGACTTTGCAAGTGAGCAAAACAAATCCTGTTTTCCTTGCTTTTCTGACTACTAATAATGGAACATGGTCAACCCAGGAGTCATGGAATGGAAAATGCATTAATGGATTGAGAAAACACAAAATCTGTGTTTACTATACAGAGTTTACTTGAGATGGGTGCTTAGGTACATGTCACGGCGGGGTGCGTCGATGTATTTTTTAAACGGACCCAAGAGTAGACACTGCAGGAGACGGAGCTGGTTTGCGAAACAAGAGCGAGTCTTTATTAGGGCTAAATGAAGGCAAACAAGAAGAATGCTAAGGGGAAAAACAGAAAACGACAAAACTACACTGGGAGCAGACTATGAACAACTATGAAACTGTGACAACTATGATGCCTATGGTGTGGAATAACAGATGACCTGACAACGAGTGAACGGAAACACAGACTAAATACACACTAGGGGTAATCAGGGGGAGTGGAAACACATGAGGAAACAGCTGACACAAATGAACCTAAGGACATTACAGGGGAAGTGAATCTAAACACAATGATAAAGACACAACAGACTATTTTAAAATAAAACAGGAAACACTGAGAACATACAACAATCAAATAATAAAACGAAGATACACAAAACACTGAGTTACAGACCCAGTACTATGACAGTAACTTGCATGTTTTTTGACTGATTTTAACTTCTTCTTTTTTTTAATTGCCTAAAAGATCAAGATCTGTGATTTATTTCCTAGCAAATAACGCCTTTATTTCCCCATATTTCCCATCATGGCATCTTATCTTCTGGCAGGCTTGCTGGCCAGGTTCCTGTGGTTGCAGTCCCTGATATCATTCAGTTCCTTATGCAAAAAGAAACTTGTAAGGCATCAGATGGACTCTAACTTCCACTGCAGCTATTTACAACTGACCATACTTTTGCTCCGGAGATCTACTTTTTGCTTGAGTGCCTCTCTAAAAAGAACCTGCAGCACATGGATATTAGTTCACGTGCCAAAATGTCAACCTCACCGAGGCAGCAAAGCAGAACAATGACTACTGTCATCAACTGCAGTCCAAGACTGTGAAGTTTAGTGAGCCTGCAGGGTCAGGGAAACTCTGATTATATTGCTTAATGTTTTATTTGATCGAGTTGGAGTCCATGTACACACTGGAGAGAATGCTAATTATTGCTTTATAATTTACTGACAAAGTCACAATATAAGGTGCTACTTAATTATTTCTATAAGAAGGTATGGGGTCTGCCTCCATACATGTGCTTGCATGAATGCATATCCACCCTCATTACTGCAACAAACAGAAACAAATTCTGTGGGAAATACTTTAGTTTCATATGATAAATTATAAAAGGGACACCTACACACTGTTTGGAATGATGCCCACAATGGCTTGCAGTTTTTTTGCATTTTGAAGAATGCTTTTTGTCAGAGAGTGTGTGTAAACCTCCTTGCTGAGACAGCCACCGGCTTGTCACAAAATCTTGTTTACTATGAGAAAAATGTGCTTAATTTGTGCAACTTGTACCTCATTTCTGAGAGGCCAGAAAGATGCACCTGTTTAAACACAAGTCTCTGCATTCTTTTTTCCCAAAATTAGCAAATTTCAGTACAAAGGGTATTAATGGCAGGCCTAAAAATTACAGTACAAATTAACCTTCACTTTATGGCAGAAGACAGAGGGTATGTACTGAGTGATGCCAAAGTCAATGAAAAATCCAGCAGAGTTAAAGAGGAAAATCTACTCAGTACCCAAAACATTTAGTGTAATATGTGTCTTTCTCCTCACTTCCGAAAACAAATCTATTACAGTTTCACTGTTAGAAGTCCACTTCTCGTGTTTTTTTTTCCTAATATGGACATGCATCAATAACAGAAGGGTAGATAACCTTTGTGACTGAATGGGGTAGTGGGAGATGGTAAAACGGGGATGCTAAGTAGAAAGAGGACTTAAAATGTCAGCAAGAGACTAAAGATAAACAAACTGATGGAGCCAATTAAAACAGCCCCCCTACAACTGGAGCCTAATTTAATAAGCATAAGTTTAAGTGTCTCCATTGAGGGTAAAAAGCCCCCAAACCTTCTTTGAAGTTCTTCTCTCTGTGGATGCTAATGTGGCATGGCAATGAGAGAAAGCCCAACAGACACATGGACTGAATAAAGCTTAGCCAGTGTCCCTTGATAGTGGGGATAAAAGAAGGTTACACACAAATACATAACAGACCTGACAGAATTAGACTTTGACTTGTTTGTTTCTATGGGTTAACCTATACACCAATTATCCACAACACTAGAAACTCACTGGAAGGTTGAGTGTGCAGCACGAATCATATTACAAACAAATGTTCTGCTGGGAAATCTTGGATCCCGGCATTCCTCTTGATTTAACTTTGACATGCAATATCCACCTTAATATTGCTGCAGACTCTACATGAGGAAGCCAACATGGAAGTGCCAAAACTGCAGCCCACTGAGGCTGACTGTAAAAGTAAGCCCCAAATCAACAGTGTTAAAATGCATGTTTACAGCCTGGTACAAGACAAGATTTTGGATAGTTTCCCACTTTTAAAAAACTGTTTGGTCATTGGATTTTTTTTTTAAACAACTCACTTGTTTTCATTTTGTTCGAGCTTAAAGATGGAAGGTGCGGCTGCTTTGATTGACGGGACAGCGTCTGTGATGCTGTAGCCTTTTGGAGTATTTCAAATGGAATCTCACTCAATAAACATGTCCTCTCATGGCCTTACTCCAGTTTATGCTCCAGATGCTAGGTGAAATTCGAGTATTTGATCTGTATCACATGGCACTTTTTAGCAATTATCTGTCTCTATGCATTGCACACATCCAGTTGATGGATGTTTAGAGAAAAACACTTCCTCATCTGTGCAGCCGAGTGATGGAAACATGTTGAGTTAAAAATCTGAAAGCAGCCTTTGTTTTTGTTCTTTTTGCTTGCATCAACTTTGGGAAATCTCAAACTATAACAGAAAGGTCATACGGTGATATGTAATTGCCTGTCATTCAAATAATCAGCAATCAGTGTCACATGTACACCATTGTTAATCTCTGTGACCTTTAATGGTATGGAAAATTGTCAATCAAATCCACTTTACATAAGCTAGGAACTGTATAATAGAGTGGCATTGCATCAATATGTTTGCTCTATGAGCAGGTAGTATGCAAATTCATCTATGTAATTCCATTTTAAAGTTCAATTCAATTCAGTTTTATTTAAATAACACTAATTCAGAACAACAGTTGCGTCAAGGCACTGTGTACAGTAAAGACTCTACAGTATTAGAAAGACACCCCAACAGTTACCAAACCCCTATGAGCAAGCACTTGGTGAGACAGGGCAGAACTAGGCTCAGGGAGGGGCGGCCATCCACCACAACTAATTGGGGATGAGGGGGAGGAGAAGGGAGATAAGACAAAAAGCAAACTATAGGAGAGAGACAGCCAAAGTTTAATAATCGCTAATGATTAAATGCAGTAGAGGAGTATAAACACACAGAGAAGGAAAGGAGATGAGTGAAGTAACAATGCTCCTGGGAAGCCCACCAGCAGTCTACAGGCCTTTACATACCGAGTGTGTAATATTTGTGCAAATGTTTTGAGCATTAGAAATATTTTTCAGACTCAGCTATGCTTAATGTGGCCGTTCACACTGACCATGTAATTATGAAGGACGAATTTGTGGCATTTATTCTTTTTTGGATCAAGTTTGATTTTTCTGATTTTTGCATGCAAATAAACAGATCTGACCAATCAGGCCAGTTTCAACTCCTCGATCAAACCATGAAATTCTCTGTACTGGTGCCTTCACAGGACAATTGTATGAACCCAGAATCTGTTTTTTTCCCCTTTCCTTGTTTATAAATATTAGGATCAGCTCATCATCGCTTGTTTTTTCCACAGTGCATTTTTTTAGGGTGAAAAAAATAATGCAACACATTCAGTATGTATATAAGTTTCACAACAATTTTGTGTCTGAAAAATTCCGAGTTTCATGTCACTTTTCTGCAACTTGCTTGGTGTGTAATGGCCTTATGACTATTGTAGCAGTTAAAAGGGATGGTTCATGGTCACCTGACTCAGCCCTACATTTAAGCTTTATCAAAGAGGAACATTTTTAAGCCTAATCTTGAAAGTAGAGAGGGTGTCTGTCTCCTGAATCCAAACTGGTAGCTGGTTTCACAGGAGAGGAGCCTGATAGCTGATGGCTCTGCCTCCCATTCGCCTTTTACAAACCCTAGGAACCACAAGTAAGTGCAGTCTGAGAGTGAAGTGCTCTGTTAGGACAATAAGGTACTATGGCGTCTTTAAGATAGGAGGGGGCCTTATTAAGTTCAGAGATAAAGGAGTGACTATGTATGTAAGGATGTATATATGGACTGCCCTGGTACACAATTCATAAAGCCATGAAAGAGCTGCCGCATGTTTCTATAGTGATCCTTGCAGTGATGTCTGTTTAGCTTTAGCTGAGGAATGTTGGCAACTGGCATGTCTACATTAAGCATGCTCATTCAAAAATACACACAGAGCATGCACACACGTGCAAGTGTGTCCATATCGCTGTGTTTGACTCTATTTTTAAACTTGAGTCCGAAACAGCAAAGCTCTGTTCTTACCATAAACCCAAATGCAAAATTAAGCCCACTTCAGAATGCGATTCAAACAGTCAAATAAACTGCAATTTACAGGATCACGAGTGCCTCTTAAAATTCTGCAGATTGTTACTGGCTCATTATATTCACTTGATAGGAGTTTGAGTATCAACAGTGGACTAGAGAAAGTAGGTCTAATTGCCAGTGATATTTGGATGGAGACGCAGCTTATCTCTGCCACCCACTCAATCTCTCTTGGTCTTCTTCCTGCTCCTGTAATTCTCCTCATTTTATTTGGACATTCAGACGAATAGGATCATGAACCCATAGCGGTCTTGAAGTTGACTCCAAAGATGACAAACATTTGTCCTCATCCAGTCCCTCACCTTTTCTTTATTTCAACCATCTATTTCACTTGTTCAGAAATGACAACTGCTTTGTAACGACAAATAATGAGATCACTAGTGTGGCACTGACCAACACACACACACACACACACACACACACACACACACACACACACACACCGACCGATCTATACACAACTTATAAAACAGAAACACACAAACAAGAAGAAAGTGGTATTCACATACAGACATAACCACATTTATTATAATTCTGCCAATTTCTGCAAGCAATTTCAGAGAAGCTTTGTTGTTCCTTTTGGGTTTTCTTGATCGTGCTAGTAAAGCCGTCTATTGGCAGTTCAGTTGGCATGGCTATGGATTATTTTAGGTTTTAGCATGTGAGCCAGCATAACACCAGAAACCACTGTAATTACAAGATGTAGTCGGCCCTTTGAATAGCAATGGCAACCAAAACCTTGATCCGGTCAAAGACAAGAGGGAAGGCGGGGCCCCCGAAGTTAAAATAGAACTGTCCACATGGAGTTGATTTGAGGTTTTCTATATGGGGAGCCCTGGAGAGTGCCTGCACAAGTAATGAAGTCAGTTCAAACCAATCGCGTGCAGCTCTGTTGTGGAAAACATCACTCACTTGCCCACAATATTAAATCCATCACTACTGTAAAAGTAAACAAAAATAGATGGGAGAGAACTACTGTGTTGAGACTAAGATATCCACCCTTTTCTGCTGAAATAAAAAGCAGATAAACTGATAAGATCCAGCCTGGAGTGCTTGTGCCACCAACCAGTTCAATCATTTTACTGTTACATAAAGTCAGACGGCAGAAAAAGAGTGAATTTGTTTTGGTGCATATAAATCTGAAATGCACATGCAACCCACAAAAACACATCCCAGAGCACTAGAGGCTTGTTTTACTAGGATATTTTAGACTCGCCAGTATAGTTAGGTAGTCATAATTTAACTCAGAGAGTTACACAGAAATGAGCACTGGTTTTATGGACTCGCTTCCATTTTCTGCTGGTGTAAATAAAGATACGTTTTTTGATGTGGTTGCATAACCAGCTGTGTCTTAATTTTCCCAAAATGTGTTGCAAATTATTCCACTGATATCTGATTACTTACATTTGAGCCATTGTCAGAGTCACTCTTTGTGAAACCAGCCAAAGATCAGGAAAATTCAGAACATTATTAGAAAGGGATTTAGCAGTTTGAACAAACAAGGCAAGACCAACTATCACATTCATGGCTTAAATAATACAGACAAATTCATTTGCTGGCTGAAAACATTATGCAGAAGTGCTGCATCTGCCACACTTAACTCCCACACCAGCATGCTACAGCGCAGCCAACAGAGCACCAGGGCCCTTAAGATCCTTGCTGAATTGGGCTCTAAGGATATTATGAACTCTGACAGTTTCCTCAGAAACTTGCAAGTCCCAAGAGAACTTTTACACTTAGCAAAGCTGCAATGACAGATTGGAAAGGAGCAGATTGAAGGACTGGTTCATTTCCACAGTATCTCCCTCTTCCCGAGAAGACGGGAATGTGTTATATATTACATGATGAACGCTCTCTCTCTCGCTCTCTGTTAATCATGACACAATGCTGCACAGAAATCTACCCTGTGACATCAGAGAAAAAAATGCCCTTGTCCTGGATATAATCCCCATGGCGCAGTAGTACAGACATAAGGGTCACACGTCAAGATAGAAGTGGAACGGTAGTGCTAAAAGTATCCAAAAGTCGGGCATGATAGAAATGAAGTAGCATTTTACTTTTTCCTGCTTTTCCTTCAATATCTGCTGTCTTTTCTTTTCTTTCTTTGTTAGGTTTTTTTGATAATATATAGCTGATTAGTCATTTCAGTGCACAATGCTTCCATCACTCCTTCCCTTGACTGTTTCTGCATCCAGCTTTCTCTTTGAGCTGCCTCTCTCCCTGGGCCTCTACGTGTAATCAGAAGAACCATGATGTGCTGGTAGAAAGAAAGCATCCTATATCTGGGTTGGAAGAAGAAAATTGAAGGAAGGAGACTGAATGACTGAGGGGACAGAATATAATACTGGTGAACTGCACACTCATGAGAGGCAAAGAAAGAGCTAATGAGGAGTGTTGGGGCTGGGCACGCCGGTTGCATGAGAATTCAGTATTATGAGGTCTAGCAGTGAAGAGGAAAAAAGGGAGCAGTGGTAAAGAGGGTGGTGTCTACCAGGGTTTCCTTTTTTTTCCTTCTCTACTCAGTGGACAGAAGACCAGATGGTGCTCTCATTAAAGGAATTATGAAGCAAAATGAGAGTTAGAGGCAGACTGGTAAGGAATGGTTATCCCATCAGGCATATACCACACACTTATTTGGTTTTATTGCTTAAAGACATGAAAAAATAAATAAGTTAACATTTTCATCATTAAAAGATTAAATGCAGGAAAGGCATTTTTTCCACACTTTTACAGCATTAAAGCGTACTTAAGGTGCTTTTATCAACAACTTTTACGCTCACCACACCTCTAGCTTAAGACAGCTGCAATAGTAAGTACAATATTAGAGATGAACAGTTCCCAGAGGAAGTCAGACATTCAGTACTGGAGTAGAAAGCAGCCATCAGGATTAAAATGACATTATGAGTGGAAAACATAGTGCAGGGACCATTATAGCTGTTGTGTAGTAGTTCCCTCATATGCTGAAATTGCAACTTGGTGCTCTGCAGTGATGTACTGGGCTAGATAACAGCAAATCTGAAAACTGCATGCCTCAGAGCTGTGCTTAAGTTTGTGGTGCAGTTAATTATGGTCACTGTGTACAGTGGTTACAAAGAGAGATGGATACATTCAGCGCTACATTCAGCACGACTAAAAGCCAAGTAATGGCTCTGAAGTGTAATGGGACTGTGGAGCAGTAGAGCTGGGGATCAGGACACGCTTCTGTGGGTAGATGGTTGTTTTTGTGGACCGAGTCCCATATGTATAGCACTTATGAAAACCACTGGGCTGAGCCGGGGAGAAGCTACTCAGACCCTCAACAACTAATTATCCACCTGTTTTTCAGCAGCTGAGGGTGGTTTCATCAATGCAGGAGAAGTCTTATTTAAAAGTTAATCAACCAATCACAGGGGAGAATGGTGCTCATCTGTCCATCTGCCTACCCATGACCATCCTAAAGCTGCTTTCACATACTGAGGAAAAAAATCCTGGTATTGCACACATGCTATATGCTGAAACTGTTGAGTCTAAGGTGCTAACGTTACGATAGGGAATGACATGGTGTCAGAGCATCGATAAAGCCCCAGCTTCCAAGCAAAACTTCTCCAGTGTGTTAATTTGTGTATTTATTCTGCTTTATCAAATAACAAATTGGAGACTTTGAGGTTCTGGAATGTTGATTAGAAAAATCAAGAAATGTGTGGATGTCACCTTGGGTTCTGAGACACTGTGACAGGTATTTCTTCATTATTTTCTATTTATTTCTATTTTAGACATAACAACTAACTGTTTCATTGCAGAAATTACTCCAATAATCAGTAATGAAAACAATGTGTCTAACCACTCCTGTCAGTGATGCTTAGACCTTACCCCCACTACTATTTATAGGCTAAAAATTACGTAAACATTATAGTTAAACCCATCTAAAGCCACTCGTAGTGAAGCAGCTAACACAAACCTGAGGAGAGCCAATGTAAACACATGACTGATGAGGATAGTGCTTTAAGTAGCAAATATTAAACCCAACCAGTCTTTTCAACTCAAACCAGGATGGTTTAGTGGTAAGAAAAACTGCTTAAGTCAAGGACACATTGTTCTGTTTCTCCTGGCTACATAAGAGACCAAGTATTTGTTGAGTATCAAGATGGCTTTAAGGTATGGCGACCAAACATTTGCAATTAACACACTGTATTCTTCAAACCTGAGAAACTGAAGGTCAAAACATGTCTGCAGGTCTGAGTATTGAAGACCAAGGAAACAAAATGTTGTCTCCAAAACATCCACCAGGTAATATGTGGAACTGGTCGAGCTTGAAAACCAACCCTGAAAGTTCTTTGATAACAGACTTAATGTGCAATCTTCTCCATCACCACCACCAACAACGACAAAAAAAGACAAACAAGCAGCTGGCAGAGACGAATGCAGGGAGACACAAGCTGAATGAACAGCAATACAATATGAATCCATCAAAGCTCGGAGGGATGAATCTCTATGGTTTTATATTAGGCAAAACAATGTGGAGATAACAAGAAATAGTAAAACCTAATGAGACAGTTAAGTTGATCTGTAATATAGCCATTAATGTATACACTTAATTAGAGTGTCTCAAGAGTTCCTAATTAACAGATACTTGTTTAATTTGCAAGTCTGCAGCTCATTAAACTCCAAATATAAAGTGGAAGTATTGTGAGCCCAAGCTGCTGATGAAAATATTATACAATAGCTTTAATTTGCTGAATACAGTTCACTGAGAGGAATGGAGTGATTTTTTTTGACTGTACCAAGGCTTATGCATAAAACAGAGTGTAAATAGTAAAATTCACATTACAATTATGGACTTGTTCCACACTTTAATTCCATTTATCGCCACAGTAAACTAATGAAACCTATTAAACTAGCAGCTCACGCCAGTAATAGGTTTGCGCTTTATCTTTTTTCCCCTCATGCTGATCAAACTCAGCATGAGGAAAATATACTGAAGTAGTCTTTTAGAGGCATTACTGAGGAAAGGAAATAATGTCCTATGGCTGAGGTTGTCGTCGCGCTGGAAGGGAGCCCCGCTTGCCATTCATCAGTGGAGGATATACTATGTCAGCATGCTGTGGAGGAGGTCGATATGCCGCCAAGGCAAATACATTTACATTTATTTATTGAATACCATTACAGGGACTCTGATTCCTGCTTTGGCAACAGTCTCCTATTTTTCTCCATTACACCCAGTCTGCAACGCCAAGCTACCCTAGGGACACTGGACCGCTGCGAGGTGTTACAGTTCCGATCAAATGGAAAGGACGGCATTCCTACATGCAAAAGTAGGGTAAACTGCTCATTTCCGAGAGTTGGTATGCCCACGGGAGGTCTGAAAACTTTCCACTCCCCATGCATGTCTAAAAACGTTAATGTAGCAAACTTCCTATCCCCGTGTAAAAAGATGGAAAACTTACCACCCCCATGTCCAGCTGCTCGGTAGTCAGAGAAGGAGCCGCTCCAGCCAGAGGTAAAAACCACAATACCGGCATCACCACCAGCAGCAGCAGCATCTTAGGAGAGATATTCCTCATCCACTTGTGAAGAACCAAAGAAATCATGATGCCCTATGACAGGCTGATCCTGCAGGGCTCAGACATCGACCCCGGCAGCCGCATCCATTGGATAAATCGTACGCCGACACTCTGTGAAATGTGCCCGAGTCAGTCTACCTCACTGTTGACCGTAAGCACATAAAACACATTAAACCCGTTTTTTTCTCTCTCTCTCTTCGGTAGGGACGTTAAGGAATTTCAAGTTTTTGTTTTCTGCGAAATAACACTTGTGATCACCGCCTAAGTGGTCACAACAAGAAGTAACAAACTGAATATTCTCAGTCTGTATAAGAAGTCCTTCACAGGTTATTTATTCCAGCAGCAAGACACCCGAGGTCCGCTCCGGATCGTGCACTCTCGAACACTGTGGAAAGAAAGCAGCTGTGTGCGGCTTTGTCCCGGGCAGGAGAGGAGATCGCACGTTGACAGGCACGCTGAGAGAGTGGATGAGTATTTGGCTCAAAGGATTCTGGGGAGGGAGGGAGAAGGGGGGGAGAAGGGGAGTTCAGCGCCTTTCTCAGCCCACTTGGACTCTACTTAATGTATGACGCGCGTCGTGCGTAACGTGAAGGTCTCGGGGGTGGCTTGGGTTAAGACATAAAGCACAGTTTATCGATTTTGCTCTTTTATCCTTACACGAGAAATGTGTCAGTGTTAAGTGTGTATATTTCTTGGGCTAAATCCTGTTTTGAAGCAGTAGCGTGAATTTGAGTTTGTCTGTGTGTTACACAAACAGGAGATCGAAGAAAGATGCAAAAGAGCGTCTTTTAACCATGCATCGTGGTAATAACATTACAATACCAGTATGCTTGTTGTTCCCTGAAACGGAAATACAGCAATATATACTGGAAGGGTCAGACAAAATCTTTGAGATATTCCTATTTCGCAGTTGGTAAATCCTCTTAACTTCATGATTGCTCGAATTTCCTCTGGTGCCAGTGGATTTAAAAAAAAAAAAGTGAATAATTTATTATGGATTAACTGCAAGTGGATGCATCGATACACCCGCCAGGATCATTTGCCTTTATTGTCATTGTCACAAGAACAAGACAGTACAGGCTCTCCAACAACAATTAATAATAACTAATAAATGATAAATAAATAGTAAAATTAAAATAGTAAATACAAATTAATTTTATGTAATTTAAAGCCAGGAAGAGTTGTGTATGTGAGCCATTAAGAAGTCTGATTGCTTGTGGATGGAAACTGTTTGTCATTCCACAAGTCGTTGCTTTAATGGACCTGAACCTGTTGCCTGATGGGAGCAGCTGGAACAGGTGATTGGCAGAGTGAGAAGAGTCAGTGAGGATAGGTAGCTGCAAACAGCGGGAGGAGATGGTTGTAATATATGGAAGCTCTGCCCCAATGATCTTTCCAGCAGTTTTAATGATCCTCTGGATGGCTTCCTGTTCTGCCTTTTGTGCAGCTAAAGAGCCAGGCAGCAACACTCTCTATTGCACATAGGCAGAAACTGACCAACAGTCTCTGTGGTAGCTTTGCTTTCCTCTGTTTCCTGAAAGAAAAGAGGCATTGTTGGGCTTTACTGATGGCCAAAGCTGTGTTGGAGTCCCAGGATAGTTTCCTGTGAACATTATCCCCAAGAACTACAAGCTGGTGACACACACCATCTCCTTACTCTTAATGTAAAGTGAGGGATGGTTACACAGACCTGACCTCAGGAGATCCACAATCATCTCTTTTGTTTTGCTGATATTCAGGCAGAGTGTGATCAGAGCACCAGACTGCCAATTTATCTACTTTCTTCCTGTAAGGCCAAACACTGTGGTCTCATTTCCACTTTGGGGACTCTATGAATTTGTGGTAAGAAATACGACTTTGAATATAAATTTCAATTTGTCTGTTTAGTCTTAATCTTAGTCCTGAATTTGTGTTATTGACAAAGAGTACATTTACAACACAAGACTTAGAGATAAAGTAATAATTAAGGCACAAAGTGGGTTGGGGTTTACCATCACACATTTTGAATGAGCTTGCTACACGCCATTAAAATAGTAAACTTGGAACTCTTCCAGATCTCCTCATGGTGCAGTTTTAATCACTGCTAATTAAGGCTAGGTGATCCAATTTTTAGTCCTTATTATTCCCTAAGTGTGACTTTATTCAACTAATATTTTAATACATGGCAGCACAGCAGTGTGGTGGTTAGCGCTGTTGCTGTACAGCAGGAATGTCCTTGGTTCAAATCATATCATAGTGCTTCTATGTGAAGTTTGCATGTGTTTTTTTCTGTGTCTGTTTGGGTTTTGTCCTGGTACTCTGGCTTTCTCCCCCAGTAACAAAGACATGCATGTATTAGGTTAATTGGCGCATATAAATGATTGACTATCTCCCTGTGTCAATCCTGTAAAAGATTGGCGACCTGTCCAGGATGTAGTCCACCTCTCATTCTGCGACAGTGGGTATAAGATCCTATGACCCTGCATTGGATAAGTGAAAGTGAATGGATGGACAGATTGAAAATGCAATGGCAAGGAATGAAGAAACTTTGAGTTAATTGGCACATAAAGAGTTTAAAAGGGTTATTTGATTGGTGTTGGACAGGCAGACGTCATGGTTGCTTCTTTACGGCATCATCCATGGGAACATTTCAAAGTAGATCACAGCCAAGGTTATTCAGTCAGCTCTTTGACGCCACTGTGCCCTTTCAGGACACCACAGTGGCAGCAGTCGTAGTCGAAGCAATCATCTAAGTAGTAATATTATTGATGCAGATTTTCAATTAAACCATGAGCAGTGAGTGCTCAAAGAGTTAAAGAACATGGGAATTAATAAACATATCAGCAGAAGTTAGGTCAGTGAAGTAGAGAATCTGCATATGTCTCTGAAATGCAAAGATGTTTTATTTTGTACCCCTCATTACACTTCTATTTTCACCATATTTGAGAAAACATCAGAGAAAACACAAAACAATTTGCTGCGCTACAGAGATAATTATTATATGAAACAGTGGTATGAGGCGGTTCCTTTCTTCTAAAAAAAAGGGGTAATGCACTAATTTATTTCCTTTGTGTTGCATAATATTTAAATCCACCAGGTATTGTAGGTGCATTATTGTAATGACCAGCATACTGAGAGCACATTTAACTAGTTCATATGCAGACTGGTCACTCGATGTAAACGGAATAAAGTATTTGAATGCATTTAAATGACTGATGCTTGTTTTTATTTTGTCGTGCTCTTGTTCTTGGTAGGAACGAACACACTTGCACATATACACACATTTATTCTCATCCATTACAGCAGTCATTCGTCACTGGTCCAGAGGGGGAAAGACATGAAAAATATATTTTTGCTCAGCTGCATTAAGTTCTGCTGTGTTAGAGCTGCTTCCAGTCCCAGTCAGACTAGTCATATTGCCACAACATTATGATAATTGTAGCATCCGAATATTGTGTCTCACAGCATGCCTGCTGGCAAAAAAGAAGCTTCAATCATCTGGTTTTATATTAACAGAAGGTTAAAACATCCATTTACTCATCTTAGTCTGCTGTGCACATTTTACCTGAAGTGTTTCGCCATCCTCAGACTCCTTCCCAGAGAAATTTAGCTCATTTTCTTGGTCAGATCGCATAATGATAGGAAGAGTCATTGCCCACTGCAGACGTGGACTGAATTGAGTTTTTTGGCCGCTGCTACTGTAGCGTGTGCATTTTAATATTTATTGTAGAACATTGTGCCAAATGGCCGCAGACCTTTTGAATTCCTCAGGATAAAACTCAACAGACAAGTGCATTGTTTGATGGCATTGAGCAGCGATGCGATTGTTGTTGCGTGCCTTACTGGGTTGTTGTGTGATCAGAGAGACGACATTTGATCATTCTTATTAAGTCATGTAAATGATTTATCTTTGTCTATTGCGTGTGTGTCAGACCCTCTGTGGTCTGTTTCATAACCTGTTGCAGAGATATTTACGCAAGAGTAAACTACATTACAAAAAAAGCAACATTTTCAACATTACCATAATCCAAATAATTAAACAAATTATGCTTGATTTGTTTCAGACTTATAAAAAAATACATCTTTTGATCTGCTGTCTTTCTAAATGTTTACCATTTTGTTGAAAATAGTTAAAAATCCACAGTAATACTTTTTCCCATCTCCACTGACCCTCCTGAACTATTTAAACTTCCAGAGCCAAGACTGGAGGTATACTCTGAAATCTCAATTTCATCTAAACAGCATCCATTTGTCACATTTTTGTTCTCATTCTGAGCAGGTTCTGCTGCCTTGCTCACAGCAATCCGGAGTAGCAGTGGCGACTGTGGCCCTTTCTGAGTCTTAAAAATTATTTTATGTGGCATTTAACACATAGCTTTTGATGCACCACAGGAACACTGCATAAATAATATACACACATAAACTGGTTAAATGTAGATATTCACCCCTGGGAAGGTTGAATGTAGTAAACTCCATTTAGCCTGCCAGAGTGCATGAGCTTTACTGTAAATAATGCTTCTGATTACATTTATTTAGTTAACAATATCTCCCTGGACAGTAAAATCAATCAAGGATATGTTATAATTAAGTCATTGTGTGTTTGTGTGTGCATATGTCGTTGATTCAAATGCGTCTCTCTCTATTTCTACATCTCTCTTTTTCCTCCTCCCCTTCAAAGTCTGCCTTACCCAATCTTTCTGTCACACTCTTGCAGACTTTGATGTATAGTTCTTGTAAGTCCACAAACGCTGGGGGCAGCCCACCATAAAATCTACAGTGAGAAGACATGAGGGATCTCCCGCAGACTTTCTCAGCCCTTCATGCACGCTTTCTGTAAGATGCTTGAGGACATGCTCCATAATTCATATGATTGTGTCTTTTAAAGTACGACTAGTAGGAGAAGCCCAGAAGTGTCCAAAAACAAATAAGCATAAAGGAAACAGAGTTCAGGTCTGCATGTAGATATATACAGCAGACACAGGTCATTTATCAGCTTTCAGCTGTTTGGCCTGTGTGAAGACATTTTCACCATATTGTGAGCTGGCTGGTCTGCACACATGCTCATTGACATTTGCAGATGGATGATTACTGACTCTCTTTGCTAATCTTCTCTGTAAATTTATTTATTTTTTGCTATTCTTTAGCTTTTGTTTGTTCTTTTTAAATTAATTTCCAAAACACATAAAATGCAGCAAAGCAAAGAATTTAGTAAAACAAACAAACAGGTGCTTGAGTTCTTCTGTAGTCCTATTGAGATGGGTTTTCTGAGCTAGGATAAAAAACCCCAAAACAAAACCAAAAATAATAGTTCAAAGATACTTTTTAAATTATTTTAAAATTACAGTCAGAATGCTGACTATATAGTACCAGGAAAAAGTTATGAGGCTACTGCTTATTTTTAAATATTTTGCTAGGAAAATGGAAAGGTTCTCCATACTTCTCAAGGCTTCTTGAAGGACATTCAAAGTAATGTTGAGGTCCTGGCTCTGGGGAGGCCAGTTTGTGGCTGATAGTATTCAATTGTGTGCTTTTCTATCCAGTTATGCTTTTATTGTCATACAGAAAAATGAAGCTGGTGCCAATTCGATGCTTTCTAGGTGTTATTTTTAACAGCACTTTTCTGCATTTATAATTCCATCAAATTTCCCACACCAAACCATGAAAACACCTCCACCATGTGTTACATGTGGCTACAGATGACCTTATCTCTCTCATGACCTTGTCTGTATATACTGACAATGGTCAGTAAAACTACTGTTTTCAAATTTGGATTCATCACTCCATCAGATCTGTTACCAATGATTTTCAGTCCAGTTCTTGTGTAATTTGGTAACCTCAGCTTTTTCTCCCTATTTCCCTTCCAAAGAAGAGTGACAGCCACCCTTCCACTGAGGCCATCTCTTCAGATGAGCCTTCAGCAAGCAGTAGATGAATCAACTAAAGGGCCAAATGCATCTCTCAGGTTCTGTGTCAGGTCTTTGTCGGGGTTTTCCCCCCATACAAGTACAAGGACTGAACTGAAAATAAGTGAAAAAGCAGCCAATGTCTGAAGAAGAATCTGAAAGATCTTCCAAAAGTCTGAAGAAATATTGATCTAGACCACTTAAAAAAAAAACCCAAAACAAAAAACAACAACAAGAAACTCTGGCTTTTTGGAAGCAGAATATAAACAACATGGGGGGTTGCAGTGACATGCCTGTGAGCTCCGCCGGCAGCCAGCTGTGCCAGAGTGACCGAGCCCCAGGCCGAGAGGCCAAGGGCACCCCACCCCCCGAAGGGTCCCGAGCAAGCCCCAAATGTATTAACTGACTAAATAAATTGAAGTAATTGTTTTGAGAAAGTCAAGTTTAAGCTCAAGCATTACCTTCTGTGTTTAAAAGTTTGAACTCCAATATGACCTTGAACTGGGATGCTACCAGAGAGAATGTGCCAATGAGGCTGGGGTCAATCTGTATTTACTAACACATGTTGAATCTATATTTTTAAACATTTCAGAAGGTTACATTTTGGAAAAATGAAGACGATGCAACATTTGTGGTTTTTTTTGTTAGCACGAATTTAGGCATTATGTATCCCTTCCAGTGCTTCGTTCCCCTGCTAAATCTCCCTGCTATGCATATTTTAGGGACTCTATTGATAGATTTTGAAGACTGAGTAAGCAGTTATAGATAAAGGAGATTACACTCCTTCTCAAAGGCTCAGCAGGAATCACGCACATAGTTTCCCTACGAGATTCTGCAGGTGTCACAAAAAACAAACAAACGTAAAAAAAACGTGATTATACCAAATTATTATTTCAATTTGTGAAAGTGCCTAAATGTTTCTTATGCCATTCTGTTTCCAAGTAACAAAAGAGTCATTCAAAATTGACTGGTAGTTGGAAGAAACTGGATAAGTAGAGAGATCTTGCCAGTCTTACCATTCAGATTTTTCCTAATAATTTTAGACTGTGTTACAATGAGATTTTGCTTATCATAATGTGATAGTTAAGGCACTTAAGAAAACAAAATAGCAGCAAGAGAAGCTGGACAGTTATTTTCCATTTGTACCTGGATTGGATGTGTAGTTTGCTCATCGCTCTGGGTGCAAAAGGCATAAATAAGTGTGATTGTACCATTCCTTCAACAGACCTTGGGTTTTGCAAATACAGTATACCTTCTTAACATGGGTTTTTTCTTATTCCAGAAAAAACAATAAATGTCATCGGATGTTAAAAAAACAACAACAAAAAAATAAATCAAAACACAAAAGAGGATTTAAAAAATAATAATAATAATAATAGCAAAATAGGAATATTTTGATATAGAAACAAAACATTCAAGAGAATCTTCATTCTGATGGGATTAATTTTGCTGGCCCTGCCCAGTTACTTGTTTGGGCATTTATATTTTTTAAATTTCCAAACTATTCTTCTTCTTCTATTAATTGCTGTTAATCTCTATAAAAATGTTGGCTTAAATATGATTAACTGTTACGTAAACACATTAAATACACTGAGAAATGAAACTGAGTTATTGTAACAAGAGGACAATATAACAGCAGTAGTTAGTAATTAAGTAAGCTTTTCTTAAACACTTACGGAAACCCTATTCTGTTATTTAAAACAATTAAAATAACTTACTTAACTACACTTGTTATATATACTGCTACTTTACATAGAAAACTATTTTGAATACTTTATACTTTTACATAGCCTAGAGATTATTTGAAGGTGATTTACCTGCATGCTTCGATTTTTATTGTCTCTCCTGTTATATCCCCAAGTGATTTAGAATAAAGGTTTTGGCTGGGCCCATGGATGTGTTCTATCACCTGTAAATAGTTATGAGGTCAGCCAGGATGTAAAATAAGTTGATGATTCTGTACTGGACCCAAGAAGGCCCATAAATCGTTTACTTTTTAATTTGGTTCTCCTGCAGCTCTACCTTGCTCTAAAAATGCAGTGTTACATTATTTTCTGTTAAAAGTCCTGCATTAAAAATACACAAAAATATATCTGAAGATATACTTTCCCTCATTTCCACTGATTTTTAAGATGCTTTAACTAATTAATACCGGCTGGTGGTTGAATCCATAACATTTTATAATCTGACTGCATGTTTTATTATGTAAATTAAAAATCAAACTAATTAGTGATAACAGCTGTTAAACTGATATAGTCAAGTCTCTCACTCTTATCAGTATCACTGTAAAAAAAAAAAAAACTGTCAAATTCACGGTAAAATACCGGCAGCTGTGGTTGCCAGGAATATACCGTGTAAAAAATGTGGAATCTGTAAAAGACAATACGGTATACTGGTTTTGTAACCCTAAATTTTAAGGTAGACAACGTATTATTTTACCAAAATCATGATAGAAAAAAAACAAATATATTTGTCAATTATACAGCAATTTAATGTAAAAAATGCAACTTTCCAAAGCTTTTTACGGATATTTGCAGTAAAAAAAAAAGTTATAATATAATAATATTTACAGTAATTTGTTGTTAATTTAACAGTAATAGGATAGACCCTATTATTGTAAATAACTGTAAAAATAACAGAAATATGTTAAACCTTATTAAAACCTTTGACAGTAAAAAACACAGTGAAATTGTATAACAAATTACAGCATTTTATTTTGACCAGATACATTTTACGGTAAATTCCTGGCAACCACAGCTGCCGGTATTTTACCGCTAAAAATACAGTACAATATGAGGAACATAAATGGTTTACCGTACATTTTACATTTGCAACTGCTAAATATAGAAAAATCTAAAGATGCTCATATATAACCAAGGTAGTGAATATTACTGATAAACAATGAGAAAATTTGACATACCATTTGAAAACAGACTAAACATATCATTTTCTCTATTCCTACAAAACAGCATAGATCTTGAGAATACAGCATGTGTCCATATATGTGGCTGGTAATCCGTGGAGGAATGAATAAACATGAAACAAAATATTACCTGCCCCTGACCTATCAACAGTAATGAGTCACTGGGTCCTGCCTTGGTGAAGGAAAGGACTCAGTGGAGTTTCTAATGCGCATGGTGTCGAAGATACAAGCTCTGCAGGAGTACTTCAATGTCCATCAGGAGTTCACTTTGGACTGGCAGGATCCCCTCTGCAGCAAAAAATGGACAAAGTTTGATCAGTGCTTGAGCAAAATGCACAGAAATGAACAAAACGTGCTGCCAAAAACAGATCTAATGATAAATGATTTCTTAAGTGTAAAATATACAGTTCTTAAAGGATAGCTATTGTCAAAATGCAACCTGGGCTGTTTTTTTTTTTTTTTTTTTTTTTTTTTAAACTGTAAACAAGACAAACATATATATAAAAGCATAATTACGACAAACGAGCCGTTTTTGAGATTGACCGTGATTTTGTTTTGTGGTCAATAGCCAGTGAATGGGAATACTAGGGGGCCGGGCATAAATTTGAGCGCATCAAAATCGATACAGTAAAAAAAAAAAAAAAAAAAAAAAAAAAAAAAAAAAAAAAACAGCCCAGGTTGCGTTTTGGCAATAGTTATCCTTTAAATCTACTTATGTAAAAGTGATACATAGACAACGCAGCCCTAATCACAATCATAATTTGTTGGAAAACGTATTTAAGTTTCCTATTGATTTATCATAGAACTTGAAGTTAATGGCTGAATGCATGGTGATGAGACCTATCATTCAATCTACATTTTATAGCGTATGAAACTGCTCACCTGGACATGAACCTGAGCTTGGCTGATTAAGATTAGTGTCTCCTGTCCATCTTTCTTTAGCAAAACTTGAATAATACCACTGCTTACCTCTCATTGAATCTTTGGGTGCAGACTTAATTGAAGAGCCTCGTATAAACAGGCAGGGTGTGATGTTTAGGGAAACCAAAGAATACAGGCGCCATCATTTCTGCCAGAAGACTCATGGGGTGCAACGAAGCTTTCATTGTGGACTGGCTAGATACCTTCTGCATTCAGAAAGAAAACAAAAAGGGCATACACCAAAAACAATAATAACTGACAAAAATAATGAGACAAGAAATTAAAGTAACAAAATAAGTGCAAATCAAGTTTCCCTGTGTTTCAGTGTAGCTGAATGTTTTTCAACAATTTGATTTACGGTAAAACACATACCAAATATTTCCAGCCAAGGTTTGTTTCAATCTTCAGCATGTTTTTCCTGCCATTGTCTTGAAACTGTTTCATCTGTCCCTCTCAGTTGATGCTGTTTACAAAAACAAAACAGCAATATTGTAAAGGGAAAAAGGAAAATGAATTTAATGGGGAAAAAAAAGAAAAAAAGATTATGACCTGAAATCTCACCATTTCCTGAGAGTCACAGGTCCTTTGAGTATCCTTATGGTTTCTGCTCAAATTCAGTGTCTGAAAAGGGCAGGAACAAAACAAACCTTTTTAATCATAATAAAGACAAAATAAGATTTAGAGACAGACAACAAAGAAATGTGTAAAATATCTTCTTGAATCTGTTTACTTTACTAACCTTGAAAGAGACTCTTGGGTCTTAGCTGTGCCACCACCCTTAAACCTTAAAACAGATGGAGACGATATGCTGGCCTGGCTTGAAATTTCCATATTTGGTGCTGTAAAACAATATCACAAACAATAGATTAATTGTACTTTTTGGACCTTGGCCAAAGCATAATAGAAAAAACCGAAAGCCCTTCATGGCTATTGTGCAATGAAATCATAATACTTACTGGTTTGTTTCCAGGCAGCCAGCAGTTTTCTTGCCTGAACTGGTCTCAGGACAGAGTTCAGATCAGTCTCACTGATGAACTGCAAGTCCTCAGATGTCTCCACTCCTAATGATTGTAGTGCCTCCAGTACAATTTCAAGGATTAAGGCAGACAGGTCCGGCAGCACCTTAGTAATGGAACTCCTTATGCTGTCCCCCATTTCTGAGATGTCTGATAAAAGAATGTGAATAAAGGTCAATTTACACCAAGTGGTACCTTTGGTCTTAAAATATGAAGCTGATCTTGCTTGATACTACACTTTTATACAGTGTTTCGTAAGTACCAAACTAACAGCACCATTATTGTGACAGCACTCTGTGTTTCAATGGAACCATTTGGTACCCATACTTCATGTAAGATGTTAATGGATAGAAATCAATTAAGTCAATGATGTTCACACACTGCATCTTTTCTTTTTCCTTTCTCACTGAGTGCAGATGATACTGAGAATGGTATTCTATTCAATTCAATTTCAATTCAATTTTATTTATATAGCGCCAAATCACAACAAAAGTCGCCTCAAGGCGCTTCATAGATACAGAGAAAAACCCAACAATCATATGACCCCCTATGAGCAAGCACTTTGGCGACAGTGGGAAGGAAAAACTCCCTTTTAACAGGAAGAAACCTCCGGCAGAACCAGGCTCAGGGAGGGGCGGCCATCTGCTGCGACCGGTTGGGGTGAGAGAAGGAAGACAGGATAAAAGACATGCTGTGGAAGAGAGACAGAGGTTAATAACAGATATGATTCAATGCAGAGAGGTCTATTAATACATAGTGAGTGAGAAAGGTGACTGGAAAGGAAAAACTCAATGCATCTTGGGAATCCCCCGGCAGCCTACGTCTATTGCAGCATAACTAAGGGAGGATTCAGGGTCACCTGGTCCAGCCCTAACTATATGCTTTAGCAAAAAGGAAAGTTTTAAGCCTAATCTTAAAAGTAGAGATAGTTTCTGTCTCCCGAATCCAAACTGGAAGCTGGTTCCACAGAAGAGGGGCCTGAAAACTGAAGGCTCTGCCTCCCATTCTACTTTTAAATACTCTAGGAACAACAAGTAGGCCTGCAGAGCGAGAGTGCTCTAATAGGGTGATATGGTACTACAAGGTCATTAAGATAAGATGGGGCCTGATTATTTAAGACCTTGTATGTGAGGAGCAGGATTTTGAATTCAATTCTGGATTTAACAGGAAGCCAATGAAGGGAAGCCAAAACAGGAGAAATATGCTCTCTCCTTCTAGTCCCTGTCAGTACTCTTGCTGCAGCATTTTGGATTAGCTGAAGGCTTTTCAGTGAGTTTTTTGGACATCCTAATAATAATGAATTACAGTAGTCCAGCCTGGAAGTAATAAATGCATGAACTAGTTTTTCAGCGTCACTCTGAGACAGGATATTTCTAATTTTAGAGATGTTGCGCAAATGGAAGAAAGCAGTCTTACATATTTGTTTAATATGTGCGTTGAAGGACATGTCCTGGTCAAAAATGAATCCAAGGTTCCTCACAGCGTTACTGGAGGCCAAGGTAATGCCATCCAGAGTATGAATCTGGTTAGATACCATATTTCTAAGATTTTCAGGGCCGAGTACAATAACCTCAGTTTTATCTGAATTAAGAAGCAGAAAGTTAGCGGCCATCCAGGTCTTTATGTCTTTAAGACATTCCTGCAGTTTAACTAATTGGTGTGTGTTATCTGGCTTCATGGACAGATAGAGCTGGGTGTCATCTGCATAGCAGTGAAAATGTATGCTATGTCTTCTAATGATGCTGCCTAAGGGAAGCATGTATAATGTAAACAGAATTGGTCCTAGCACTGAACCCTGTGGAACTCCATAATTAACCTCAGTGTGTGAAGAGGACTCTCCATTTACATGCACAAATTGGAGTCTATTAGATAGATATGATACAAACCACTGCAGTGCAGTACCTGTAATACCTACAGCATGTTCTAATCGCTCTAATAGGATATTATGGTCGACAGTATCGAACGCTGCACTGAGGTCTAGCAGGACAAGCACAGAGATGAGTCCACTGTCAGAGGCCATAAGAAGATCATTTGTAACCTTCACTAAAGCTGTTTCTGTGCTGTGATGAGCTCTGAAACCTGACTGAAACTCTTCAAATAAACCATTCCTCTGCAGATGATCTATTAGCTGTTTGACAACTACTCTTTCAAGGATTTTTGATATGAAAGGAAGGTTGGAGATTGGCCTATAATTAGCTAAGACTGCTGGGTCTAGAGATGGCTTTTTGAGTAAAGGTTTAACCACAGCCAGCTTGAAGGCCTGTGGTACATAGCCGACCATTAGAGATAGGTTGATCATATTTAAGATCGAAGAATTAATCAATGGCAGGACTTCTTTGAGCAGTTTTGTAGGAATGGGGTCTAAAAGACACGTTGATGGTTTGGAGGAAGTAATTATTGAAGTTAACTCAGAAAGATCAATTGGAGAAAAAGAGTCTAACTTAACATCAATGGTACTAAGAGTAGCTGTAGATAATATTACATCTGTGGGATGATTACTGGTAATTTTTTCTCTAATGATAAAAATTTTATTTGTGAAGAAGTTCATGAAGTCATTACTAGTTAACGTTAAAGGGATGGTTGGCTCAACAGAGCTCTGACTGTTTGTCAGCCTGGCTACAGTGCTGAAGAGAAACCTGGGGTTGTTCTTATTTTCTTCAATCAGTGATGAATAGTAAGATGTTCTGGCTTTGCGGAGGGCTTTCTTATAAAGCAGCAAACTATTTCTCCAGGCTAAATGATGATCCTCTAAATTTGTGACACGCCATTTCCTCTCCAGATTACGAGTCATCTGCTTTAGGGTACGTGTTTGAGAATTATACCACGGAGTCAGGTACTTCTGATTAGAGACCTTAGTTTTCACTGGAGCTACAGTATCCAGAGTCGTACGTAGTGAGGAGGTGAAATTATTAACAAGAAAATCAACCTCTGTTGGGGTAGCGTTCAGATAGCTGCTCTGCTCTGTGTTGGTACAGGGCATTGAAGATGATAACAGTGGGTGGATTATATTCTTAAACTTAGTTACAGCGCTTTCAGAAAGACATCTACTTTGATAAAATCTACTCTCCACCGCTGTGTAATCAATTATTGTAAATGTAAATGTTATCAGGAAATGATCAGACAGGAGAGGGTTTTCAGGAAACACTGTTAAATGTTCAGTTTCTATGCCATATGTTAAAACAAGATCTAGAGTGTGATTAAAGTGGTGGGTGGGTTCTTTTACATTTTGAGAGAAGCCAATTAAGTCTAATAACAGACTAAATGCCATGTTGAGGCTGTCATTTTTAGCATCTACATGGATGTTAAAATCACCCACAATAATTATTTTATTTGAGCTCAGAACTAAATTAGATATAAAGTCTGAGAAATCAGACAGAAACTCTGTGTAAGGCCCAGGTGGACGATAGATGATAACAAGTAAGACTGGTTTCTGAGTTTCACAGCTGGGGTGGACAATGTTAAGCATCAGGCTTTCAAATGAATTAAAATTCTGTCTTGGTCTTTCATTAATTAATAGGCTGGTGTGAAAAATTGCTGCCACACCGCCCCCTCGGCCTGTGCTTCGAGGTTTCTGGTAGTTAGAATGACTCGGGGGTGTTGATTCATTTAAACTAACATAATCATCCTGCTGCAACCAGGTTTCTGTAAGGCAGAGTAAATCAATTTGTTGATCAATTATTAAGTCATGTACTAACAGAGACTTGGAGAAGAGAGACCTAATATTTAATAATCCACATTTCACTGTTTTACTCTTTGGTTCAGATGTGGATACTGTATTGTTCTTTCTTTTTGATTGTTTATGGTTTAAGTTGTTTGTTGCTGGTTTTTAGTTTGTTTTTTGTCTTTTTGGAAGCTGACACAGTCTCTATGGAGATGGGTTTTTGGGGGGGGTAGCAGGAGGAGAGAAGCTGCAGAGAGGCGTGTAAGACTGCAACTCTGCTTCCTGGTCCCAACTCTGGATAGTCATATTTTGGGGGGTTTAATAAATTTGTCCATATTTCTAGAAATGAGAGCTGCTCCATCCAAAGTGGGTTGGATGCCGTCTCTCCTAACAAGACCAGGTTTCCTCCAGAAGGTTTGCCAATTATCTATGAAGCCCACATCGTTTCTGGGACACCACTCAGACAGCCAGCAATTTAAGGAGAACATGCGGCTAAACATGTCACTCCTGGTCTGATTGGGGAGGGGACCAGAGAAAACTACAGAGTCCGACATTGTTTTAGCAAAGTTGCACATCGATTCAATATTGATTTTAGTGACCTCCGATTGGCGTAACCGGGTGTCATTACTGCCGACGTGAATTATGATTTTACTGAATTTACGTTTACCCTTAGCCAGCAGTTTTAAATTTCCTTCAATGTCGCCTGCTCTGGCCCCTGGAAGACAATTGACTATGGTTGCCGGTGTCTCTAGCTTCACATGTCTGAGAACAGAATCACCAATTACCAGAGTTTGACCCCCGGCGGGTGTGTCACCGAGTGGGGAAAAACGGTGCACCGACACCAGAAAATAAACACTGTCATTCTTAATCAAAATGAGAACTACTTCACCAAACTCAACAGAGTCAGAGCCCCCTGTGACAAGGAAGTGTCCTTTCTTGTACTGTGTTCCCTTGTACATCATTTCTACTGTGACCTTTGTATTGGTTTCAGTAAAGTCAAACATTTGAACTGCTTCTTGAATGGCTTTACTGTACAGCAGTGAGTAAAATGGAGAACCATCTTTGACTTTCAAGACAGATTGACACAATGACCCTGCTGCAAGATAGGCTTGAAACTTCTGATGTCTTTCAGAGAGTGTATGGCAGAGGTTTTTGAAATTTTTCAGATTTCTGGCACACCTCTTGAAATAACTGTGCTTACTTTCAAAGCGCATTGTCCATAATCTTATCAGTGGGCCAAATTTCAGAATCAGTGCTGGGTAATGGCGTAGAAAATGGTGTTTTGGTCTCAGGTTGCATTCTGGGAACAGAGCTTTTCTTGACTCTAAATATTCTTGAATAAGAATATCAAGATATGCTACCTGAGCCACTGAAATTTTCTGAGCACACACCATGTCTACAATATCTTTCAGCTGCAGAGTTAAGTTCCACACATCATCTGTGGGGTCTGTCACTATGTCACCAACTATGAGAGGCAGCAATCGGAGGGAGTTCCAGTTCTGTATAGCCTGTCCTGAGAGTTTAGCTGCTTGAGGACTGACCTCAGATGGCTTTGTAGAAGCATCAGAGGCATGGTAACTAAACTGTTTGATGCGTCGGTTCAGAGTGGAGTAAGTGAACCATGCTTTTTTCTTTATGAAGTATTTCAGATACAGTGCCACATCATAAGCCAAAACTCCCTCAAAGATATCATGACCTAGACATGGTGGCAAGCCTGGCATACAAACGTTGAAGTATTTCAGTGAATTGAACACTGACCTGAACTTCACTCCTTCGACGTCTGGTGTATTGTCAATCTGGAGGCGATCAACAGCAGAGTTGTAGTTCTCTTTGGTACGTTCTGGTCCACACAGATTTGGGTCAGCACCCTGAAATTCAGATTTCGTTATCAGGCAGTACCTGCAGAAGTACTTTGAAGAACTAAAGTTTTCAGTGAAGCCACCAATACTGTGAGAACCCAGATTATCACCAGCAATGCAAAACAAAGTTCCTTTGACTCTAGTTTCATCTGATGCAACAATCCCACTGTCCTCCAATTCTTTCAAGTCTGCCAGTAATTCAGAGAACACATTAGCATGACCAAACTCTTTAAAATCTTTCTCCCTGCACAGTAAGACAAGAGACATGTGATCTGTGTCTGAGCGTACATGAAGTGGCAAGTTTGCCACTGATGCATATACAGCTAATACCTTGTGTTTTGTCCTTGCAGAGCCTAAAGGGTTAACGACTTCAAAGGCATCCTGGTAGAGTACTAGCTTGAGACATGATGGGTTTTGACCAAAAAAATCATTTGATTTAAACAGCTTACTATCACTTATGTCACACAGAACATCAGCAGGAGGCTCAGTAGAGGGCTCTTCTGATTTCTGCCACAGATCAGACTCTAGCAGACATCTCAAAGTCTCTCTTAAAGGCACATAATAGGCAAACCTATCTTTTCTGTTTTCATCTCTCCCTAAAAATATTTTCTTTGGTTCCACATAGTTGAAGGCTTTTTTAAAGGTCTGAGCTCTGGAGTGCACTGTCCTCAATGGCCCGGTATGACATGCAGAAAAAAGATCATAGCTTTTGACAGACTCGCAGACTTTGTTGATGTCCTCCTCTGATAATGATGTGTCATCTTTTAACAGTGATGCAAGTTTACCCAAACTGTATGTCTGTCCCAACTCATGCATGTTCTGCATTTCCTCCACAATGTTCTGTATGGTTGAAGCAGGCAGTAGAAACTGACCCTGCAATTTTAAGTAGAATAGTGAAACGTTTCTCAGAAAAAGATCACAGAATTCAGGGGGCATTTCCATGTTATCTTCATCTGTAATAGACTGTGCAGCAGGCTCAGAAATCAAGGGTACAAAGTCATCTGATGTGGTTGGAACAGATGATGATTGACATGCAGACTCTCTATATAAATCACCAATGCTGCTGTCTGAAAACTCTCTGTGTTTACGTGACATGTGAGCAGTGAAAGATGATTTAACTCTAAAGGTATTTGTGCATCCTCTTACTGGACAAGTGACCACGTGTCCTTCCACAATATGGCTCTTCAGATGAGCTATTAACTCTTTAGAGTTCTGACACTGACGTTCACACATCGCCATTGCACATGTAAACGAAGAAACCACCGCCACACCAGTGACATGGGTGGGGGCAGAGTGTCTTCGGTAAACGCGCCATACCTGGTGTATGTCTGCTTGCAGCCTGCTTCAATACACCGAAAGAAACAACGTGGCTCATTCCGATGCAGTTTACAATGAAGCACGTAGCCCCCTGATGACTGAACTACCTTACCACAGAAATTACAGGTTAACATAACTCCATGTACTTTGGTAATTCCTCCCTAGCGAATTAAGCACGCCAAACACAGAAACTAATCCAGAGCAATGGTTCCCTCGCGACAGTAATGCTAACTCAACTCACAAATGCTAACTAAATTCACAACCTCACTCATAAAAAACGAACTGCTAAAATTATCTATAAACGCTGGGCTGGTGGATTTTTATAACAGAGATAACTTGAAGGTGCATGTACTTACCTCACCTCGAACTAATTGTAAGCTGCCAGGATGTCTACAAATTCCGAAGATGCTGTGGTCCAAGCAGCAATAAATGGCGCTAATATACGAGTTCAAAACTGTGTCCGTTAGCGAAGCCAACTTGAGTCTCCTGCATGAAAAAAAGAGCGGTTGGCACACAGCTCAGCAGCGCGCGGCGCTATTGGTCATTTTCAGGTGACGTCATCCCGCAATGTAACGTCGCTCTTTGTTTCTTTAGGAGGAGGTTCGAATTTGATCAGAAGTCACGTCTGCAGACCGCTGCAGCCACGTCTTGCCTTGCTTCCCCTTTTTTTGGTGAAATGGTTCGCTCATACTGCACAATGTTGCTACCAGAATTTTTTTTTCTCTGCAATTCGAACGTAAAACGCCTGTACACAGTTTACCAGCAGTTTAGCTACCAATCAACAGCGATCACACAAACTCAAAATTTAAGGCGGACCCACTTAAGGTGGTCTGATAATATGGCGTGAAACAACAACATAAAGTTGTTTTAAAATAATAATTAAAAAAGATTATTGAAATCAATTTTATTCACAACCATGAACTTTATTTTTAACATCTTCTTTTGCTGTTGATTTTTTTTATCAGAAGGTTAACAATGATATACTGCAGGCCTAACTTTTAATCTGTATATCAGTATCTGAATTTTAAAATAAAAAAAAATACTATCAATTTTATTGTCTTTCACTGCTGATATTTGCTTCTTTTTTAAAAAAAAATTTATTTACTGGTTGTATTATTACGGTGGACCCTATTTTTTAACATCTTGCTTCTGTAAAAATGAATGTTTTTGTTTGCTTAAAAATCTACAGCTTTATACTGTGAATTCCAATGTGCACAACCCCAAAAGATGTAGTTTTACTCAAATAATACCGTAAAATCTAAGTTTTTCAGACATTTTCAACATTACAATATTTAATTGTAAAATGTATGCATATTTATTTGTTTTCACAGAAAATATTTATAATTTCAACATTTTATTACAGTAAAAAACAAAGTTTTATCCAGTCTCACAATTAACGGTTATTCAATCTATTTAATACAGTAAAAGGAAGTTTTTGGTTTTACGCTCCATTACCGTTGGAATTTGACGGTGTTTTGCTGTATATTTTACTGACTTTTTTTACAGTTGAGGAAATGCTTCTTCTGGAACTGGAGTAAATCAGGTTTATGGGGGTTTGGGGGAGTAGGCTTGTTCTAAGTAATAACAGTGCAAACACCTAATTTAACTGTCTTCAAAATGCTGAATCAATCTTTAACAGATATTATATTGTAATCGAATTTTGATTCCAATATTGATTAAACACCATTTAAAAAAATGACACGAACTTAATTTTAAAACTAATTGTATGAAGAAGAGCTGATTGTTGTACTTTTTGGTCCTCTGTTCTGTTCTGCTTGGGAATCTAATAGATGATAAACGGGGGAGCACTGATTGACTGCAATTGAGTTACAGAAAAGACCCAACAAATGCATGGATGAATCAGTTTGGCTTTACTTAAGATTTACTTAAACCCTTTCATATAAAAAATTGTTGTTGTTAACAATCATAAACATCGCTATTGATTAAAAGCCAAACAAGATTAAAAAAAACAAACAAAATGATGGCATACACAAAGGGCTCTGACAATAACATATGGCATTTTGCCACATGGAGTTAACTCCAACTCTGCATTCATCCATTCAGTTTCATGACAGCAGTGTAGGCAGAAATACCCAGACCCACTGTCTCCAACTTTTCCAGAATGACACAGAGATTTTCTTAAGTGATCCCTGGAACATAATATCTCCATTTGCTGGGTTTGCCCCAGGTCTTTCCCCAGTAGGAGAATGAAACACTCTAACACTAGAAGGCATCGTACAGGCATCCTAGTCAAACCATCTCAACTGTCTCCTTTTGATGTGGAGGAGTAATAGCTTTTCTTCTCCTGTAGGATCATGCTCCCATCTCAGACATGCTTCAGTGGAAACTCATTTCCAGTTCTTGCATCTGCATTTTTATTCTTTCACTCACTATCCACAGACCATGGCATAGATCAACCAGTTAGCAATACCTTGGCCTTTAGGTGTAGTAGGCAGAACAATGCTTTGCTCTCCTGAGCGTTTTGACTGTTTGTCAGTTACTTTAAGGCTGACTGAAGTCTTCAGGTTATGACCTCAAGAACATCTCCTGCACAAGAACTTTTGCTTCAGATACTACCTATTAGCTAACTAGCTAACTATAGTAACTAACTAGCTAACTAAATCTGAGCTAATTCCATTTGCTGGAAATCCAGACCTTAGCCAGACTGCTTAATTTCTATTCCACATTTTCATTTAAAGTTAAACTCATCACTCAAACCATGCAACATAAATGGTAGATAGATTTATGACAGACTGGCTTAAAATCATGTGGCAGCTTTTCAAGACAGAAACACACTCGGGGTGTTCCCTTTAATCATCCCGTCTTAATTAATGACCAGATTAATTCAGTTAGGGGCCTAAATTGGCTTTATAGCATTATCCTACAGTATTCAGTATGGGTTACATTTCACGTGAAAGAACAGGGGAGGTTTCAGTTGTATGAATGCGATATTCATATTTAATTTACGGATCTCTCCAGCTGGTTGGTTTATACACGATGCCACACACTGTGCAGCATTTTCTCCTGAGAGATTCTGCATGTGTGAAATGCATATTGATCTCAATACGTATTTGTAATTAGTGGCAATACTACGATTAGACGATTGATTAAATCTGTAACAGGCCAGCTGTAGCACAGTATAATGAAATCTGATTATGTTAGCTGAAAGAGCTGCATGCAGACAAGCTACACTGCTGCTGTAAAAAAGATGAATGTCAGAAGGTGCAACGTGACCGCCTCCTTCTTCTTAGTCCTCCTGAGTGTGAAAAAAAAGGAAAACAAGAAAAACAACATATATTGGATAGTGAAATGAGAGGCCAAGAGGTTGGGCATGCAGTACATACACATCTTTCCTTTCTTTTGTCCATATTAATCAGACTGGAGAGTAATCCTGATGGTTCCTTCCGCCCAGAGGTTTTGTGAGTGTGTCCTAGATTGGAAGTGGTTCTCTGAAATTGTGCCTGGGGCTCATCTACACCTATCCTGAGGTAATCTTTTTTCTCATCCGCCATGTCCATCCAGCTGCACATGATGGTACCATGTCCTGCATGGAAAAAAACTAAAAAAAAAAACCCAACTCGTTCATATCTTTCTACAAGTAAATAGAGATTTTTGTCTCAGAGCACACCTCTGATTTTTATGTTTAATTCTAAGGAAGCGTTACTCTATGTTCTCTGTGTCACTTTCCTGCTCTCCTGTTGCACAGGAGTAGGGTCAGTTCTGCTTTTCCTTCAAAGTTAATGACTGTCAGCAAAGGAAGGAATAGTTAGCATTAACTGGCTTGTCACAATTCAGTGTTGCCGTGACTGAAGGACAGAAATGCATTCATCTACGCCTTTAATGTCCTCCACACATCTCTCAAGGACATTCTGTCAGGCAACATTTGTTATTGCACAAAGGCGTTGCTCTGGCGGACTCTGCTGTGGACCACCAGCGCAATACAACAGCTGTCTTCCCAAAAGGTTGTGTTAGATTTGTTGCTGAAAGAAACCTGTAAAGTTGTTTTTTTTCTTCTTTTTTTTAATTGCTTTTATCTGTTATCACACAATATCACACAGGACAACAAGAATCATTTTAATGTGTTTTATTGAATGTGAAAGAACATTGTGGAACTACTGGGATTTCTCATACAACTAAACAACTTAAACACTGTCATCGCTGCTGTGTCATTAAAAAATCCTCATAACTACCATCCATAATTACCAATGTGAATATAATATTGATTTAGATTTAGAACACAAAACATAAACAACTGCTTTTTGGAAACTAGTCTGTGCATTCAAAACAGTGACAGGAAACCTTGCATGTGTTTCCCCACACTCATTGAAATGGCAGCTCATGTGCTTTTATAATCATATTATCCCCCGCCCATTAATCTCTGTTTTAATCTCAGTAACCTTGGAATAAATGGATTCTGTGATTTTTATTTTTAGATGATTCTGAAGTTACATTTCAGGTGCAATGAAATACAACTGCATGTATATAGCACTTTTCTAGTCTTACTGCACCCCCTCAAAGCACTTTTAAGTACAAGTCACACTTTAATTATACATTCATATACATTAATTTCATATTAAAATTGCGAGTTAACTTAACCTAATCTAACCCAGTGTCTTTGAATTGAGAGAAAGCCAGAGGAAACCCATGCAGGATTAGAAAGAACATGCAAACAGGCACCAGCTGGGATTTGAACCAAGAACCTTCTTCCTATGAGAAAACACTGCTAATCCTGCTGCCCTATTAGAGATTGTGTGTCTGTGTTCAGGCAGCATTTCTCAAGACACCCTCTGACCTCTGTTCTTCATGTGTACTATATACGTATTATCACTCCTACCGTATTTTTCGGACTATAAGGCGCACTTAAAATTCGTTAATTTTAAGCTACGAAGCCACACCGCTTCATGGATTGTCAGAGCATTATGGGTACCGTAGTCAGGAGCCTCGTGGAGTAATCCAGGAGAAAACTCTGCTTCATGTCCCAAAGTCAAACGAACACTGTGGCATCACTGAGAGTTAAAAACTGTCTAAATTCTTTCATCTTTAATAAAATCATCAGTGTTGCTGCTTTACCAGTTGTAACAATAAAGTTTAACATCCAGGCATCCATAAAAACAGAATTTATTAAATTTATCGGAGTGGGAGTTAGCAGGAAGTTAGCTCGCTAGTTTCCACCTAAACATGATGTACCATGTTCTGACTGAGAAATTTCTGAAAGAATTAAAAGGTACAGCTCTGCTATCACTTCCAACATAAATGAAGACAGGAAACTAAACAGCAGTGACTTTTGTAGGATTACTGAAGTTGGACTAGCTGGTGTATAATGATGTGCTACGTGATAGCTAGCGACACAGCTATGTTAGCATAACATAAACACAGTGAAGCTGGAGGATGAACACTAACTTTTTTCCTCTCGATGAACATTAACGTGAGGGTTCCCGATGGTTAGGGACAAATGCAATCGCATGGCAGGATGCTGTAAACCACAGGTGTCGAACTCCAGGCCTCGAGGGCTGGTGTCCCGCAGGTTTTAGATGTGTCCTTGATCCAACACAGCTGATTTAAATGGCTAAATGACCTTCTCAACATGTCTTGAAGTTCTCCAGAGGCCTGGTAATGAACTAATCATCTGATTCAGGTGTGTTGAAACAGGGTGAGATCTAAAACCTGCAGGACACCGGCCCTCGAGGCCTGGAGTTCGACACCTCTGGACCAAACTTCAGTCAGGAGAACAACTGAGATAATCCATCCACAATACGAGGTTAGTCATGAATATACTGCAACAACATGGGAATAGAGCAGCTGCGAGAGAATTCACCATTAATGAATCAATGGAATGGAAGTGGAGGAAGCAAGAAGAATGATTTGAGTAAAGTTTGACTTATCTGACTGCGCATTATAATCCGGTTCGCCTTGTGGTCCAAAAAATACATTATGTTGTTTTCACTGATTCAAAATTCCCTCATGATCATTTGAAGACCATTAGGTTTGTCTCTCTGCAGAAACCTGGGCAAATATAGTAGAAACACAGACAGTTCTCACAGTGTCAAAGTACCCGGTGAACTCTATTCATAGAAAATGCACAGACATGGCATATAAACTTTCAAGATTCCATAAAAAACACAAATGTATTTGATTTGATTCATCCTTGTAATCCTAAATTTCATCTGAACAGATGTGGGTCAAATTTAACAAAAATTAGTAGCACCTGTACAAAAGAATAAAACAATTTTTTGTGTGCATGTTGGATCACTTTAGGAAATCCATCCATCCATCCATCTCTTCCATTTATGCAATTCAAGGTCTCGGGGGACTGGAGACCCCATCTGTCATGGGGCAGGAGGCAGGGTACGCCCTATACAGGTTTCCACTTCATCCTGGGCTTGAAACCACCAGCTGGGGCCTTTGTGTGCCGAGTTTGCATGTTGCCCCTGTGTCTATGTTGGTTTTCTCTCTGGGTACTCTGGCCTTCTCCCACAGTTCACAGAGATGCAATTTGTGATTGCATATCTCTGTGAAGTGCTTTGAATGTATAGATTTGAATTTTTAAAATGTGACTTGTAACTTTTGAGTTGCCAGTAAGACTA
Organism: Perissodus microlepis; assembly: GCF_051167445.1. NCBI lineage: Eukaryota > Metazoa > Chordata > Actinopteri > Cichliformes > Cichlidae > Perissodus > Perissodus microlepis. The sequence continues at coordinate 38,387,658 of NC_140467.1, read as the reverse complement.
GAAAAGTGCTATCTATGTACTTTACATTGTTGTTCAGTGCTGTGATATGTAAGTTTTCATTTTTTCTGTACTTTATTGTACCACATTGTGTTACTATTGCTTGATATTTTTCTCACACAAAAGGTAAATAATAGTTTTGTCTGTGTGTAATGTAGAATGTATCAGAATATAGAGTATTCACTCTGATACACCATCTAAATAGGTCGACCTCCTTGGTTTTACACACTGTCAAAGGAACTTGTCATTTTGGTGGCGACGGCTTTTTCCAGTGATACAAAAAGGTTCTGGATGAATTACAGCAATCTGCAGCACATGAGCTGTTTGGAGAAATCCAAAAACAATGTTTTGAAAAATGTGCCAAAGCATTTGGGAGCATTCCAAATTTAAAACCCCCTCTCTCATTCTTATTCGCTTGTTTTTTGTTTTCAATTTTATTGTGCCTTAACATCAAAAACAGTTATGAAGTAAGAAATCAAGAAACTACTTCTAGAAACATGTTCCATTTGCAGCATTAGAGAGTGACCCTCATAGCAAGTAGAACTGGGAAAAAAGCAAGCTGTTAGGGTAAGACTATTGTATTTAGAAGATTAGTATTTAGGATTTAGGATTTCATTCTTGAGTTAATCTTCCTTAAATCCCATCATGGCCATTCAGTCTAAATAACTGTTTGAACTGGAGATCTCAAAGACATCAGTTCTCCAAGCAACTTGCTGCTGTTTTTACTTAGGGTCTACTAAATCAAACACAGTAGATTTAATTTTCCCCCAACCCAGAATGAAGCTGTTATCATTAACCCACTTTAATGATAGAAAGCTCAATCCTAAGATGTTCTTGTGGACATTTTAGGTCCCTCAGCCCAGCAATAATGGCTGAATAAGGATGAAAACAGCTTATATGGACAGTTTGTGATACAAAGGGGGGAAAGTCCTCCATACATGAGCATGGGGTGCCTGAAAAGTGAAAGGTCAGCAGGTAGTGAACCATTAATTTCGTGTCTCTGGTAGTTTTTGATGAGATAAAAGAGGAAAATTACCCACAGGTAGGATTCATCAGTATGACAATCCAGAAGTCATAGGAATAACTATGGTTATGCACTGTTCTTATGTCCTCTTTATTTGGCATTTTCTAGTGTTAGATTGACAATATATGCAGATTTTCTGTGCTGGGGGGAAGCCAAAGCCTATGCCCAGTCAGTCAAACAGCTATGTTATTCTCAGCGGGTCAACGACATTGTTCATATATATGTATATGTATATATATATATGAATAAAATAGTAAAACAGGGTCAATGACTGTTTTTTTGTTTTTTGAGTAAGAATCTATTGGGCACGACAAACTGTTTTGAGGCGTGTTTGCTTCTTTGAGATGTTCACAATGGCTTAGTTTGAGATTGCATTCTTTTGATTTACACTTTATGCAAATGTTGTTCCAACTTTTGTTTTTGTTTTGGAGTTTTGGTTGTAGAACACTGAATGTGTGTGAGGGGTTGTTTGTTACCCTTTCATTTAAGAAAAGGTCATACAAGTATGGCTCAGATGCATGAGCTTGCTCACCTGCAAGTACATGAATAATTGATGACAAATAAAAGGCAGTTAGGGACTCATTCACTGGTAATTATACGATATCGGGTTCAGCTGGCCCTTGGCTTACTGCAGATAACAAGGTATTAGAGATGATGAAAGGCCCAAGAGATTGTACGAAGTCATGCATAAGAGTACAAGTCCAACTGCCAGACTTGTGCAGAGACACTAATTGGGTGTAAACATTAGGAACTGGAATGGAAGGGTGAGAGATGACATTAAAAGGATTATCACAGCTGTAGCTTTGGTAGGAATTAACTAGTTCTTATTACAGAATGTAATTATGCTTTGTCAGGTTTAATGCGTATATCTGCGTTAACCTTATGGTCACTGCGGTGAAAATACCTCTCCAGAAAATAAACAGAAAAAAAAACCATACAAAATTTCAAATGCTACATGGTTAAAAACAATGGGTTTGATTTGATCAGCACAGCCCTCTTCAACACAGTAAAATAAGCAAACTAGATTCCTCCCATGACTTTTAATATCTTTTAATATATGACTTTAATAATGACTTTTAACCTTTTTTCCTGATTACTTATTTATAGAAACATAGCACAGATGAGTGTGCTCTGCTTTGAGCTTTCAAAATATTCAATTTCTCCCTTTGATTCCTCCGTTAAATTAACATTAATGGAATAATCAGAGTGCAAGTAAACAAACTTCACAGCGTTTCTCTGCTGCTTCAGAGAACGAGTATTTGCAAGGGTCCAGATTGCGGCTGAGTGACTTCCTTTATTTTTGAGATAATTTGCAATCTTGTAGAAAGGAGTGACTGACCAGCCATCTGCTACTTTTTTAAGTGTGCCAAAAAATATATTATTTATTAATATGAGATTTTAGTCAGTTATAGCTAAATATTACTTTGCACAAGTTTTTTTTAAAAATAATTTTGCACACAAAACATTTCATTGGGTCTGCACAGTTGTCTCACAACAATAAAGTCCTGTGTTTGAATCCAGTGGCCAGCTGGGATCTTTTATTGTGGCAGTTGCTCTGATATGTGGAAAACCTGCATTTGATGTTTTTCAGCTGAATAACATCATGGCAAGCAGATCGTGTGCATGACTGGCCTTTGCAATGACATTTTAGAACTGTTTTCTGTCACAGGTCACTTGAACATTATTTTTCCAGGTGTAGCTGAGCATATAGCAAAGTGAATGCTTGTAGTTTTGCTTAAAAAATCACTGGGAAAAAGTAGCAGACTATGGGACCCTGCTAAAAAAAATAAGGAAAATTAATCATGTATTTGTGTGTAAATGTGTACAGTCAGAAAAGTGACCAACATTGCAAACTTTCAATACCACATGAAAACACATAGTGTATCCATTGTGTATTGAGGAATACCATACTAAAGAAGGTTTAGAGCCAGATGAATTTCTTGCAAGAGAAAGAACAAACAGAACTGAAATAATGTATTATGCTGGGACCAGTGTTCAAGCTGCTGGTCTCTTAAGAGGAACTACAATATCACTTACCTTGGAATCTTCACATACTTGACATATAATGTTTTAAACAGACAAAATTTGTTTGAATCATGGTTCATAACTTTGTACATGCGGTAACTGCATGTCTGTGCACTGTTAACCTTTGCTGTATTTTTCACAGTAAAATACCACAAAATGCCCAGTAACTTACCTGAAAACATTTCTACAGTTAATTACTGTAATTTGCTTTGCATTATGGGTATATTAAGGTTATTTACATTTACTTACTGTATTTTTTAAAATTGCGGTAGTAGTTATACCTACCGTTAACACATTAGCAGTAGTGCTACTGTATTATGTGATTTGAATGGTTCATCATACTGTTTGTGTATTTTTACTCTTTCAGTGGTTGGTTGCAATAGTGCATTACATTTTAACTCTTTCACTGCCAACCATTTCCAGATTTTCCTCCAACCTATGCCATTTGTCAGTATGATACCAGTGAAAGTATTATGGTTTTGACTTTTTAGGGGACTTGCCTGTGTGAAAGGTTCAAGAATTCTGATCATCTAATCTGCTGCATGCAGTTGTATGCACATGCACAGCTGCTGCAAATGTGTGCTTGCCACTGCGTTGCCATAGAGATCAATTCAAGTGACAGCTGCTCCTGGGGAGAGGGAAAAGAATGCAGAAAGGCCTCCTTGTAGGGAAATTTTATAAAGCAAGGTTCTCCAAATCTCTCCCAAAATTCTGTGTTTTCTTAATTGACTTCCATTCATATGTAAAGACTATAAGGTTAACTACAAATAAAAAAAGCAGAATTCACATTGCTGCATCTCCATCACTTATCTCTGATTAACCCTGAACAAGATTCACACTTCCTTTTGTTAATTTTTTTACTTGCCACTATTCTGTTGTTGGATTTCACTTAGGTTGTTGCTGCTGTCTGTTTTTGTGTAATTTTGTACTTGTGACAAGTAGTGAATAAAGTTATTTAAAAAAGACGCAGAAAGGCGAACTTCAGTCAGTGGAGAATATTGTAATAATTTGGCGGAGGCTTCTCAGTCGAGCAGTAACTGAATTGCTCATTTACTGAACGTGCAACATGTACAGAACTCTTCTGGGAACTAGTCAACCCAACTTAGTGAAACACACACTGAATGCATGCTGGCCCCGCCCACCCACCTACCTCTACCAACCACCACTCCATATCCTGACTGACATGACCTGTGATCCAGTGATTGACAGGAGAGGAAAGACAGGCCAACTTTGTTAACTCTTCCTTACGATATGCTCGAGAGGACAAAAGATTTTGCACCTTGTTATTGTTGGACCTCTGTGTGGAAACTGCAAACGGGACGTCATAAGGTAATGCAAAGGACTCTCCTACCTAACATACTCGTTTATTAATTTTTAAGAGCATATATATTTTTTGTGTGGGGGAGGGGGGGGCTTAAAATCGGTGTTAGCTTGGTCGAAATAGCACATTAGCTGAATTATTCTGGAAAAAATAGGTTGTGTGTGTTTTTTTTCTTTTCTTATTTAAATATATATTTAGATATATATTTTCCACGGGGAGGGGCGAGGAACACAGGCGCAACGACAGTCTTTGTCTTTTTCCCGCTGAGTGTGGTGCATTGTCCTCCTGCGCTTCTGTTCTATGACTATTGAGAAGCTGGCCACGCTAACAGTGGGACATTTAGCTTCAGCTCTTTGAAAGACAAGACAAAGCAGCAGGTAAAAATACACATTTAATGAGAATAAAGAAAGACAACTTTTTTTTTGGAAATTTAGAGACTGCTAAAACAATCGTATCCAGTTTTGAGCTTGCTCATGTAGGTTAGCCTGCTTTATTTAATTTTGTGTGAGCTGCAGTACACAACATTAAAAAGTTAATATAACATTAGGTTGGTGGCGCGAGGAACTCCAACCTAAGTTTAATATTTATTATTTTTTTAAGTGGGAAGGGGAGAGCATGTTTTTTTTCCTTTAATACAACGTCTTCCAGGGTCTTTTTCATAGGAAAACCATGTAACGTCTGTGTTAGGTTGGTCAAAAGAGCAATTAGTTGAATTATTCTGGAAAAGATGGGTTGTGTGTTTTTTTTCTTTTATTTACTTATGTAAATATATTTTTCAAGGGTTAAATAAATGCAACATTAAATTAACAATTGTCTCTCTGTCTTTTCCCGCCCAGTGTGGTGCATTGCTGTCCTCCTGCCCTTGCTGGCCGCGCTGACAGTGTGATGTAGCCTGAGTTCTTTGAGAGACAAGACAAAACAGCAGGTAAAAAGACATATTTAGTGAGAATAAAGGTAGACAACATTTTTTTGGAAATTTAAAGACTGCTAAAACAATCTAACCCAGTTTTGAAGTTTCTCATGCAGGTTAGCCTGCTCTAATCTCAACTGTGGTTTATTGTTTCATAGGTTCCATTTAAAAAGCCAAGAAAAAGGTCTACCAGGGAAAACAATGAGGGTGATGTTGCCATCAAAAGGGGGAGATCTGAACTTGATAGCTATGGTTGCATCAACTGGCAACCCACAACCCTACCAGAAGGAGAAACGACTGAAACTTTGGAGACAAAAAGACAGACTATGTCAACTGTCTTCAGATCAGCAGGTCCTCAAGCAATTGAAACAACAGATGTAAATACTTATATGTCTTTGACTTATATTTACCAGAGGCACATGCTTAATTCTTGGCCTGCCCCCACCTTATGTGAGGTTCAAGAGCATTGGCCATTTCTTTTTACTAAAAGAGGCCTCTGCACTCACTTCCACACACTCACAGATATTGAGGTAGAGACACGTCTCAGTGAAGCCCTTCTTACGAAAGGAAGGAGAATTTTGAACTTCTTTCAAAGCCAGAGACTTCAGTGGAACAAGGAGATTGAACATCTGCTACGTGAGTGCGACAGTGCAAAGCTGAACCACAACCAGATCGCCACAGCAGCCATCCTTCTTCTGATGAAGTACTTCCAAGAAAAAGAGGACTCAATCTTCATCTTGGCTGACGTAATTATATTTAAAATTTTACACATGCACTCTCAATACTGTCAACATAAACAAAGGAAAAATATTTCAATGATTTTGGGTATCATCATTCAAATCAGTTCCTTTTGTGTTTTAATGGCTTTTTCCACCAAGATGTCTGTTGAGAGAGAGATGACCTTACCCATCACACCAAGGGTAATAGCGCTTGGTAAGTAAATAGTTTCAATCCTCTTGTAATATTTTTGTAAAAAATCTATGTAATTATTGTGGTATTTGTACCCACAACAACTTACGTAACAGGGGTTTGTCTGTTTTATATTGTATAAAAATAGAATACACACAGTTTGCTGCTGTTTCTCTTATTATTTATTATACACAATGACCAACAGGAAAAAACAGCCTAACATTTCAGCACAGGCCAAAATGCCAAAACATTAGGCAGTTTTTTCCTGTAATTGATCATAATTTTCATTACATAATAAATAATAAGAGAAATAGCAGCAAACCGTGTGGATTCTATTTTTGTACAGTGTGAGGCCTGCTATCCAGCATTCTTGTGGAAACCTTATTTGTAAGGGTGAGCACATTGTCTTATTGGACTCTTGTCTGTTTTTAGGGAATAATTTCATGTCTGCAAGCCGCTGGATGATCAGTTTGGAGGGCAAGGTATTTTATGAGCCTGAGCAGATGCATGACTTTGCCAGCACCCTTGCTGTCTTCTTTGCGTCATACTACGTTTTCAACCTTGAGTATCAGGAGTCAGCGTCCATCACACTGGAGATGATACAGAGGTAAATACTTTACACCATTTAAGAATGAAATATATGTGATAGCTTGACTACAGTTGCAGAAACATATAGGTGATTGCTGTAATGTATGTTTTAATTTTGAAATTAAAGCAGCCTTTTTTCCGTTAAAAGGTTCTTTGTGAGGATCAATCCAGACATGGGAACAAAATGCCCTGCAAAACTTGGTACAAGCCGCAAGACAGGTCGTGTCGTAAAGAGGAAGGTTACAAGCATCAGCCCTCGGATCACCACCTTCCTCCAGCGGCTCTCTGAGTTTGAATGGAGGACTTCCAACTAGGTAAGAATACAGAGATGATAATATCTTTTACATAGCTGATAATTATATACATACTGTACACACATCCATACAACAGTATGAATGATCTCAGACAGATGTGAACAAGTGAATAACCTGAGCAAACATGAATATTGATGATGTGTCTTTGACAGGTGGTGATAAAGACTACGCTGAACCCGACCATCCTGGTAACGGAAATCTAAATCCCATGTCACATTCTATTTCCTGGGACCCACTGATAATTATTACATTTTGTAAATAATTTTTGTTTTACAATTGTAATAGCTTATCTAATGTTCATGCTGGTGGGTTTGTCCTGTTTTTAGTGGAATGAAAAACTGTTTTCCTTAAAAAAATCAGACACAGAAAGGTGAAGGACTGTGTAGTTTTCATGTACGCTTCTATTTATTTTGACATTGTTTTTATTCAGTTGAAAAATGTTTTTCTTGTTAAAAAAAAATTATCAACAATAAATGTTGGTTTAATTCACTATTCTGAGACTACTTTATTGAATTATATTGTTTTTTGTAAATGTTCTTATATTGAATATGAATGTTAATATTATTTTATATGCTGTAAAACACAATTACAGTCTAAACAAATTATACTGTACACAATTACAGTGTTATACCATAAACCACAATTGCAGTACAGTGATACTATAAAACTTAATCACGGTAAGTCTTTCTAACTGTAAACCACGTTTACAGTAAAGCTGCATTACCACAAACAACATTTACAGTAAAGCTGTTATACTGTAATATATGTTTACAGTAAAGTGGTTGAACTGTAAAACATCACAACAGTAAAGATACTGTAGATCAGTAATTACAGTAACTTACTGGCAATAGTGTTGCCAGTAAGTTAATGTAAAAATACAATAAAATGTCTAACAGTGTGCTGTGTTTATTGGTACAGCTGACAGCTCTTGCTAAGTGTCTGTTGGAGCTAAATTCACAATGGGGAGCTGAATGAATGAGGATTATTTTTATTATTCTTTTTTTGGCACTTCAGCACGGCAGATCTAGCCAGCAACAATGAGCTGGGGTTTTTTTTTTCCCTTTTGCTTTGAGAACCTGCAGTCCCACTGATTGGTTCCACAGCCAACAATGAAAAATATCTCCCTCTGTTTGCTTTCTTTGGTTCCAGCAGATAACCTCCTCATCAAGTTTTCTGTCTAGACCTTGTAAAACATCAGTAGTCCCTTTTGTGTGCATCCTTGTTTGATTTGCTTAAGCCCTCTAAATCTTATTGTCTACCAGACAGAATAAATCCTGACGTTTTTGCCCTACTTAATTGTCTGATTAGTCAGGGCATGTCACCCTTACTTCCACACCTGTGTCTGGGCTTTAATTTTTTTTCCATTTTGGTCTCTGCTATCACATAAACTGACACAGACAATTTATTTTGGTTTTCATGCGGTCTTGGTACAGTTTGAATTCTTAGAGTCTGTACATTACTTTTTTCTCCTCTGTATACTGGGTCTTTGAATTTTGTGTTTTTATCTTCTTTGAACATCCTAATAGGAAATGCTGGGGTCAGAAATCAGACAAGCCTGTTATTTATTTGTAGTTGTTCATCTTCTCTGTTTAAGAGTCTTATTGTGCATACACAAGCTTTCATTGTGAACCGAAAGAGCAGCTTGAGTGAATTAAACATCTGGATCACATCCTTGCTTCTCTTCCCCACAGTGTTCATAAGGAGCTAGTTCAATTAAAACTGAGTGTAGTATGTATTTTGTTACAAATATCTACTGACTATTGGCCTCTTATTTACAATGGGTCTCCACAGCTGGTGCCTCTGTGTGTCTATTTTAGGAAGCTTTTTACATCTGATGTATAGTGGCCCTGAGAGGTCAAATCCACTGTAACCTAAGAAAATACCAGCAAAAAGAAAAACACAGAAACCAGGACAAATCACAAGGAAAGTTTGATAAAATGCAATGGAAGTTAAAGCAAAACAGAACAGCTGCACTAAACACAATGAAAAAAACAAGGAATTCGTCAGTGTTGTGAGGGAGAAATAGATGCAGGGTAATGTGTGTTTCAACTGTGCAATTCATACGATACTGTAGATTACCCAGTACTGCTGACCTATATGCACTATGTGAGTAGTAGTAGTTGTTACATAGTGGAGACGTGTGTTTGCTCATTGGGAAGAGGTTGTGTCTCTGTTGCTTAGGGCTGCTTTGCCTACGTTCTACCTCTCTCTGTGCGAGAGGAATTTGGTAATGTTATTGCAACTTTCTCATTGGCAAGACATCAGGACAATGTTGCTTACCTCTACTTCACCCATGGGTTTTCTCTGTCTGCTTGTTCCTACTAGGGAAGTATTATGTAGTATGGACATTGTTTTCCCACTGAAAGAATGTAGCACTAATGTAGCTTACTGCTAACATAACATCTAAATACTTCGATAGTTACATGCTAAAGTTCAATGTGTGGGCTATTAGAAACCTCTTTTCAGTATTAAAAAAATGACCTATCAATCTTTAGTTCCATAGGGCATCCATAGCTGTAAGTGTCCCTTCTTCAGTAGCCAACTACCCATTAGTAGACTATGTCCTAGTTCCTCAATATGTGACCTTGTGCTTCAGTTATGTATTGTTCCAAAAATGACAATGTTGCCACTGCATTATCCAGCTACACTACTCATGCTTCCCAAATGATCTTGAAAATGTCTGCTTCAACACTGCAAAAAGTAGTGTTGAAGCAGAGATAATCAAAGTTGCCCTGATGTCTCACTAATGAGCAAATGCTGATGGATGGTGTTGTCTGGGTAGTCAGCTTCACAGCTGTTCTGTCATGCTATCATCTCACCTAGATCACTTCTGTGGTGTTTTGTGAGCTCTTTGTTTTTCTTCTTCTGTTCTGCTTTACTCAACTTCCATTGTGTTTTGTGTGCCTTTGCAGAATGTTTCTATTTCCCTTTCCTGAAACCCTCTTGGTTTCAGTGCATTTAACCTCTCAGGGCCACCGTACAGATGCCCTTTCTGGCACCACCCCAAAGAAAATGTTTGCTTATTGTTCAAATGTATAAACTCCTATAGTATGGAGCCACAATATTACAAAGATAAATAATAAGCATATTATCTTATTACAAGTCTGTCAAATTTACCATGTTACTTAATTGAAAATTAAAGTAAAAAGGACTTTTTTTGTGAACATGGGTCCCTACATCTCAAAAATAGCCACTCTTAGTTATGGTGTACCTCAAGGCTCAATTTTGGGTCCAGCCTTGTTTGCACTGTATATGTTGCCACTGGGGTCTATTTTTTCCACAGTATAACCTTTAATTTCACTGTTTTGCAGATGACTTGCAGGTTTATTTGCCTTTAAAAGCACAGACAGGGCCAGACTCATTTTAGCAGTGATTACGTTGCCTTGAAGACGTTAAACAGTGGATGTCCTTAAACCATTTAAAATTAAATGAAAGCAAAACAGAAATTGTTCTATTAGCAAATATATTGACAGTGCTCTGGGCCCTTTATCCTCTCATTGTAAGACAAATGTTAAAACCCTCAGTGTGTACCTTGATGGTTCCTTTAAGCTGTGTAGGCAGGTGAGTGCAGTAGTCCAGTCTAGCTTTTTTCACCTGAGACAGCTAGCCAAGGTAAAGCCATACCTTCCAGCTAATTTCTTTGAACTTGTTATTCATCTGTTCATTACTTGAAGATTGGACTACTGTAATCCCCTGTAGTTTTGTTTGGACAAGTCCTCTATTTATTGTCTTCAGTTGGTCCAAAATGCAGCTGTTTGTCTACTGACTGGTGTGAAATGGGAAGGAGCATATAATCCCAGTGTTGGCCTCCCTACACTGGCTTCCTGTTACTTACAGGATCCAATTAAAAGTTGTATTTTTTGTTTTTAAATCACTAAATTGTCAAGGCCCATCTTACCTATCTGAGCTCCTATTTATTCATGCTCCAGAAAGAACAATAAGCTTCAGTTCAAAACTAATGTTATCTATTCCACAGTCTAAACTTAAATCTCGTGACGACAGAGCCTTCTCTGTGGCAGGTCCCAGACTCGTGAATAGTCTGCCTCCAAATATTAGATCTGCACAAACACTGGAACATTTTAAGCCTTTACTGAAGACACATTTTTATGGACTGGCTTATAGTACACGTTTGCCCCAAACACTTTTTATTTAAACAGCCTTAGTCATTGTTGCTTTAGTTGTTTTTACTGTCTATTGTATTATTCTTTTTTATATATTTTTATTGCATCATTGTTGTGCATTTACTTATTTTAGTTGCATTTTATTTGGTAAAGCACTTTGTGCAGCATGAGCATTTGCAAATGTGCTATATAAATAAACCTGACCTAACTGCTAAAAAGAATATAATAGATGTACAAACTGCACAGTGTTTCATTGTTCTTTCTTCTTCTTAATGCACAACCCCCACTAGGGTTGAAATACCTGGGACGATCCACAATTTGGTTTTAGAACTGAAGAAGCCTCTTGGATGAGAGGTGAAATGTCTTCCCCAAACCTAAAGAAGTGCAGTCACTTTCTTTCCAAGCTCCTTAGATTGCGTTAGATGCCTCGTAGTACGCTATCATTGTCATGAGATCAGATTAAGATGACTGCTCAACAGTCAAGCAGGCTACATTATTAAAATCATTACTTTACATTAGGGCTCCCCAAGTGTGCCAAGAACAAATCCCCCCACATCTTTATATTAGTACCACCAGCCTGGACTGTTCACACAACGCAGGTTGGGTCCATGGATTCATGCTGGTGATGCCAAATGCTGAACCCACCATCTGCATGCCTCAGCAGAAGATTCATCAGCCCATTTTTAGCGAGTCCATACCCACTGCAGCCTCACATTTCAGTTATTGGCTTAAAGAGTGGAATCCAAAACGATCTTCTGCTGTTGTTGCCCATTTGGATTTAAGGCTTGACATGCTGTGCATTTTGAGATGTTTTTTTGCTCATCACTATTATAAAGAGTATTTATCTGAGTTACTGTTGCCTTTTAGGCTGCCAAACAGTCTGGCCATTCTCCCCCCCCCCCCCCCTTTTTTTTTTCTTTTAGAGTTTTTTCACTTTATTGAGTAAACTCCTTGAACAACAGTTTTAAAATATATTCAGACTGGACCATCTGGCACCAAGAATCACACCATGGTTAAATTCACTAAGATCTGAAGTTGGATTCAAACACTGGCTTTAGCTAAAGCCATGTATCTGTGTTAGTTTATATACTGCACTGCTAGTGTGATTTTTCTGATTGAATTTATTTATAAATAAACATGTGGACAGGTGATCCTCAAGAAGTGCTTGGTGAATCAATGTTTTTCTAATGTACTTGGCACAGCGGTGAGGTGCTAGCTGTGAAAGAGTAAATGTTTCCAGTTTCTTCTGAAATAACAGCACACAGCACAACACAATATTTAACTCACTAAAGAAAAAGATACTGATGTGAGTCACTCTAATTTTCCACACAGTCTCAGGTTATAATTAATATATTTATTGGAATTATTTTTAATGACTGACATGTTCATTACCAATGTGCCAATAGATTTTCCCTTTTGTATTCACTCCAAAGAACTAAAGTGTAGTAAGGATTCTTTAAGGACGAACTATAGACTTTATCTTTTAATAAACTCCCAAATACCAATGAGTTCTCTTTTTGTGAACATTTTAGAAGACACCAGACCAGCAGAAAAGTAGAAAAAACTTTCTTCTATTGGTAAACACGTGCTATTAAAAGGCACACAAAGGACACAGTGCTGCCCGATTAAATCAAGTCACTGTGCACTAACTTTTTCCTTTACTTAAAGATTTAATTTCCTGCCATTAAATACAGACAAATGCTTATAAAGCAGCGATGGAAAACATTTTTCTGAGGGAGTCATTGTCTAGGCAACTAGCAATTTGTTAAGGTCCGACAAACACATTCAATCCAAGACACAACCCTGTTACCAATGTCAAAGTCTTGTGTTTAATCATGTGACAGAATTGTTGCCTCGATAGACTATGTTTCAATCTTCAGTCGGATATTGCTTCCTCTTTAACAAATTTCTATGGAGGAGAAATTCAATTTCTTCTGTTCAATCACGACAACCAACATACCTGCCAGAATCTAATGCCATTTTAAACAGCCCTGCCTCAGGGTGCTAAAAACAAGCAGGCACTGGGCTTTTAAATTGCCCATGTTAAAGCTTGGCAATGCTTGACATTAGTGCTGCCCAAATTGGTTGATGATGAGTCTTTTCATAGCTGTCATTTTTTCACAAAACATGGATTTATTACTGTTACTGGAAACCAGACCTGGCAAATTTGGACAAGTTACATCTTATGGTATACATCCTTCCATTGCCATTCTGCTGGGTGCCATCAGCTGGAGGTTATATTTATTACATATATGTATTAAAAATTGGAATCTTCCCTAGGATGCTGTGAATCAGATTTGGAGGACTGTAGACCAAATGAAGACGTTTAAACAGTGTTGGAGATTGTGACAATGAGTCTGGATATCTCACTCTGGGGACAGATGCACAGGTCAGGTGTTTGGATCATTTCCCTCGGTTGCCTCAGATCTAGACAGATTACTGCGTCAAGTTATTGACCAGGGGGCCGACTGAAGGACCTTTTCAACCCGTTGCAATCAGAATGTGTGCTCAAAGCAGCTGTCTAGGGTACACAGCAAATATTTCAAATGCAGCCAGAAGGAACATCTCTGCGGGGCTGACCCATCAATAAGCCCTGTGCACCTTTATCTTAATGTTATTGATAACATTCAGAGGTCTAAATCCTTTACCCCCCGAATCTCTGTGGTGATTTTTTAAAGGCTTGTTTTGAGGAGATCTTGTGAAACAATAATCCTAATTTGAATAGGACTCCCTTGCATTGATAAAGTCCTTGTGAGTAAATATAACTGCAGTTTTAGACGGTTTTCATCGATTTTTAAAGCGGCACTTTCCTTTCATTGCCGCACAATACTTTTTTGTGTTGCTTCAGATTCATGTTTAAGTCAATCACATTTACTTGCAGTACTCTGCAATATAACATAATAACGGACCAACTTATTGAATGCAGTTATTGCTTTGAAGTTGGCTGAAACTATACTCACACAATGGAAACAATAGAGCAAAAGGCAATATCAGTAAATAAAAAAAGTTTTATGATTGATTTAAGGGAATAAAAAGACTTTTCATGGGGTGTAAAAGTACTGTAATGGAATACAAATGTAGACTGCTATCAGCCCCGTCCCCTCAAGACAAAAAAAAGTCTCACCTTGTAAGGGCTTCATGATTTATTGCATAACATATAGAATAGTACATTTTTCTTTCCATCACTTCCTCAGTGACCTTGTACAGTATATAAAGGAGCTTGTGTCTTCGTCCTCTTGAATTTATGCTGGCTAAGGTATGTTATTATATTACTGTACACCATTACAAACCTCTTGTAGCTGGATAGAGACATCGAAGGAAGCTGTGTGCAAGTGTGTATACCATTTTGGCTTGTGAGTATTTTACAGACAAGTGACAAATTAAATCCTGCCTGAACATCTTCAAAATGCCTTGACATTGATTTCGCAAGTCTCTTGAACTCTTGCTACAAGGAGGACCTGGCATTATTCCAAGACATTCCCTAATTTGGTGTTTTGAAATCTAGTATTGGTCCAAAATCTCAGTGGTAATCAACTCAGTCGAAATATGGTGTCAAGGAAGGCTTTGGATTAACATATTTTTCATACTCACAGCAATATCATTAAGCACGAGAAATACTTTCTGTTGTTCATAATTTGCAACAATCCAACTGAGATCCCATTTGAACACACTTCAAGAAAAGAGTCAAAGCTTGGGAAAAGCCTAATTTGTAAATATTTAACAGAAAGCCATTTTCAGTTTTCCTTAGAACTCCATAATTCCCTGAGGTCTTATTATGTTGCCATCAACATTTTAAAAGATCAGTTGCAGTTTTGTTCCTTCACCGACTTCTGTTTGGTTGTTTAGATGGACTGCGGAGCATAGCTGGATCAAAGAATCTCAGAAAATAAACAAAGTGAGCAAGTGTCCTTATGTTTACTAAGGCACAACCTCCTTTAATATTGATTCCCCTTGAGAAACCCTGAGTTTTAGATGAAGCAATAAGCAAACAGCATGAAGACACTGAGCGGTCTGAGGATGTTTATGTGCCTGTGATGCCAGCTGACACTCTCATGGTTAGCCAGCAACAACATGATGTAGAGCTTTTAGGACAGGAGCAGGTTTGTTGCTGTTTGCTGATGTTGTAGAAATACTTAATGAGATTTATGCTAACCAAGAAGATGTTTCTATCCTGCACTAACAGCCCCCGAAGGAATCAATGTTCAACACAAAACACAAATCAGTCAGTGCTGTCAATTAAACAGAGTGCCTTTATTTGATAAGAGAGTGTGTACATTGCAGTATCTGAAGTAATATTGCGCATGGTCATTTTGTAAATGCACCCTGGTTCAAATAAATGTAGAAAGCCTGAAAAACTGTAATTTTCAGAATGGAAAAGGAGCTAAATCACAACACTTAATATGAGATATGAAAAGAAGGACTTGCTAGTCTTTAAAATGGTTCATATACAGTAATATAGTTCAGAATATGTTAGTTCATCATAAGTGATTTCCACATTATAAACATAAATTTCATGCACTTATATTTGCTCTGAAAACTGTTTTAATCACTAAAGAGATTGATTGGAGTCTTTAAATATGATTTTTAAATAAACAACAAATAGAACAGAAAGAAAGAGAAAGAAAGCCCTCACACAGTTAAGAAAACAACTGGTCATGGCTCTGGTTGTCCACTCTTTGCTTAATCACACAAATACATTTGGTGTTTATAAGTAGATGAAATTTCAGGCTTTGGATTCACTTGAGGACAGCAGATAAAGGGATGTGATCAGAGCTCGGTGATCACAGCAACAGGAAGCGGGGTGAGTCAGAGTAATGCCAGCAGAGCCAAGGCCAGAAAAATGGATAAAGGCTGCTGAATTCCAGCATGCCTGCTGGCAATGCATATACGAACATGGGGAGACTTCTTTCTCTGGAGTGCAGAGCGGATCTAAAGATGGTCCATACCTCATGAATGTCTCACAAATGAGAAGCATCACAGTGAAGAATGGGATACTTGTACAATACATCCAGCATCCGAGGATTATGATCTTGGAGGACCAGATGTTCCTGTGCATTTATGGGTGTACATGCTGCATATATATGCATGTAATGGTATGTAGCAGCATCTATTAAATGCACCTTTATCCCTAGCTACTAAATTTGTCTGTCTAAAGAAGAATGCTATTTTTTTTTCAAAATTCTAAGATTGCTCATTTTGTTCTTCACATAATTACTTATTTGAGCATGAAACAGCCATCAACCTTCCTACCCCAGCTCAATAGAGATGAAAAAAACAAAACAAACAAAACAAGACAAAACCCCCCTCTCACATAGGCCAGCAGTGAAGCCTTTAATTTCAGCTGTATAATTGCCAGAAAGCTAAAACAGAGGAGGTGAGACCCTTTTTAGACGTCTTTGAAAAGGAAGATTGATTGACTTGCTGTGCATGTACTTTTAATGGGTATGTTTTCCAAGGTATCCAAATCCCATTAGAATCAGAATCAGCTTTGTTGACCAAGTATGTGTATAAATACGAGGAATTAGGCTCCAGCTATGGACAGACAAGCATAGACAGCAGACAATACTGACAACATGACAAAGGTAATGGATGTGCAATGGTGTAGAGTGCAGCGATGTTGGAATAGATTATAGAATAAATGGTTAATGGATGGATAAATAGTTACTATATGTACAGTATGTACATGAGGATTGACAATATATATGTTTTAACCTTGTTTATCATACTTGATAGATGTTCAGACCGTTTTTAAGACGTTCCCACTGAAAAACCAAAATAAATTAAATGACACATTTTTAAGAAATATATTTCAAAAAAATACATGATGTGCAAATGTGATACAGATAAAAGCTCATATTTGCAAATTAATACATATTTTTTATTAGAAAATTCAATAAAAACTCAAACAAACCACAACAACAACAACAACAACTGATGCCCTCAGGGGTCGGTGCGTTGGTGGTTCTTGGTGTCCGGGGCTGGGCGCTCAGGTATGTACCAGCTCACTCCCGGTGACTACTTGGCAGGGCCTGGTGCCTGTTGCTCGGTCAGGCCTCTTCCGGGGCAAAGACCTCTGGGCCTGCGGCTCGGTTCACTCTGGCACAGCCCCCTCTGGCTTCTGCTCCGTGGCTACTGGGTGACCCCTCATCTGGGGCTCTCCTCAGCTCTTCCCAGGAGGGTGGCACGGATGCCCTTCCGGTGGTCCTCCTTGGGCTCTCGCACTCTGGGGCCTCTGGATGTCTGGAGCCTGGATCTCCTCCATGCCTGCTTCATGCCCTGGGGGACAGGGTTATGGCTCTCTACATCCTCTAGCAGACCATTACATGGGGAAACCTTTTGAATACAAGCGCGCTGATCCACACAGGTGTGCACACGGGTGTTCACTGTTCATAGACATAAACTACACCTTTATTGGCTGCTATTTCCAAGCACATTGTGCGCTGTCAGTCCTGCTTGCTGCACAACAACATTCAATATTTAGTATTTACTGCTGTTTACACTTAGCTAGATTAACGTGATGGTGTTGTGTTTAGTATGTTGCTCTGTTTTTTTGCTTGTTTTCTCTTCTTTTTCTCTCAACAGGTGATCCAGGAGATTTTTTTTTCCTCTTCTTTCTCTTTTTAAGTGCCCTTTCTCACTGTCCCTCTTCCCTTCTGTTTTTCTTTTCCTTCATCTTTCTTTCTCCCTGTCCTATTCCTCAATCATGTCTGTCCCGTCTGTAACAACTGAAAATAAAATAAAATAAATAATAACAACAAAGGTTGATCAAATGGATCAATACGGCAAGGCCATGATGATCCATTTGGCAAAGTAAATCCATTGGGTATCCTTGTTGGTCTTCAGACAACAATTCTGACGGCTACAGAACCAAATGGGACAGGCAGAAAAAACCAAAACAACAACAACAACAACTGGGTTAAATAAAGACACAAGCAGGATTAAGTGTGCATTTTGTTTGGGGGTGCCTTATTTTACTACTTTACATTGTCCAGACTGGCACCAAAATGTAATGAGCTCATCCTTACATCGTGCGCCACGTCTCTAACAAATGTTTTGACACATGGTCTGCTAATTTTGCAGGTGAAATCCCAACACTACTGAAAACACTGACAATGCCATGGATTCATCACAAAGTGTGTATTGAATAGTTATTAGGCTTTTTCTTTTTTCTCTCCAACTACAAGATGACGAGCGGTGGGCGCACTGGCCCATCACATCTATTATTCAGAAAAGCATGTGTGAGCAGCTGTTGCCAGGCTCATTAGACAGAGATCATACTGAGACTGATAATACAGTGACTGATGTGATCTCACCCTTACATGCTTTCTGTAAGGATCAAGGCATTTTGAAATAATTTGACAGGATATATAAGACTACAAGTAATGACAAAAATTACAGACAGGCGTATTGTCAGTAATATCTTATACTTTTTCCAAAAGTAGGCAAGTGGCAGAGTTTTAAATGTACTGAAAACCCAAACTAATAATGATGCTTTGGAGGCTTTTTAGCTGAATACAAACATTTTTTCAAAAAGTATAAAGTGGTATAATCTACTACAGCAGGGCTGAAGAGAAGATGGCCACCACATATGCATCAGGGATAACGGGGGGCATTTTCAAGAGAGTAAGAAAGATGTGAGCTTTACTGCTCCAGTCTCCTCAGCATCTTCCCCTGATACAAGCAGCAGCAGATGATTAATAGAGGGGGGGGGGAAGCCTCAATCCCCTGACTAGTCAATCCCATAATGCCCCACCCTGCCACTCACTCTGATCTAGTCGCTAATTAAGGAAGTGCTATGACGGGGTTACACGGTTCACACAAAGGACACATAAATCAGATTTTCTTTTTTCTTTTCTTTTTTGGTAAATGGTTGCAAATTTTCAAACAGCTGCTTGCGTGTGGAACTGAAGTGTGCACTATATTCACCTGTGCTTTATTATGTAAGTTTTTTTTTTTTAAAAGTGTTTCCTTCATTTATGCAAGCGCAGGCAACACTTTATGGGAAATGTACATAAATTATGAATTCCTTCATGGCTTTAATGCGTAAAAAGCACAAATGAATTCATGTAAAACACCATAAACTATCATGAATGTACATGCATTAATTATTCTTATTCACGCCTTAATGTGAAAACGAAGATATTTTAATCATGTCATGAAGTAATTAGACCTAATCGGTCAGTCACGATTACCTACTTTAATTCATCTGATTACACATTCACTCATTTTAGCGCCACTTTTTTGGTGGTCCTGTGAACTGTAGGGTGGAGAATAAAGAAGATGTGAACATGATTAATAACTCATAAATCATGATGACTGAAATACCTTAGTTGTTGCATAATTAATGTATGTACATGTACATTAAATACTATATGAGATGATTGTTTATAAATTCCTACATGAATTAATGAATACTTTTTCCATGCATAAAATCATGTATGAATGTAGGATAATTCATGCACCCTTATTCTACAGTGGTAGCTTGGCTACTGCACTTCGTCGTGCTTCTTTTCTGGGTGGTGCACATCCGAGCATTTTAGTGAATCTTGTTCTGCTCAGTTGCACAAGGGCTTGATCCATTAACCAGATTAATTTGGGAGAGTGGATGAAGATGGAAGGATGGGTGATGTGAGAAGGGACAGCATGGTGCAGAACAGGGAAATTATATAAGGAAAGGGGGAAGGGAGAAAAGAGTTAATAGGAAGGCGGAAAAAAAAGGGCAAGCGCAGACAATAGGACTTTGTGGGATTGTGCTGGGAAGAGTAATAGCTCCCTTCTCATCTACTGCTCACTTAAGGCCACAAAAGTGTCTGTAGACAAATGTGTATCAGAGTCTGTGCAGCTTGGGCAATTTCATGGAGCTGAAGAAGATGATGATAATCTAGTTAAACTGAAAAATGGGAATGCCTATGGATCCTCATTCATACTCTTATTAATACTTTCTTACATTCATACAGTCAGATAGTTAATATGATTAGGACAGAGTGGGGTAATAACTTCATGCTTCAGCACTGAACCATTTCCCCCTGCCCTGTAAATGGTGAAATATGAAGTATGTTCAAAATGTTAAGCACTGTACAATCTTTTTAGGCACTTTAGATTTTTATCACGCAGTGCCTCCAGTGAACCATCTGATTGGTCCCAAATCTATTCTCAAGTGTGATGTGGGCCTCAAACTTTTGATCATGAAAAAAATAAATAGGTTTTAGAAATCAGAAAACATTATTTGGTCCCAGCAATGCCTCATTTGCAATACCACAGAATCAGCCATGGAGCGACATGGTTAGGGACAGCCAGTTGAACCGTGCCAACTTCTTCAAGTTGCTTGGACCAGCCTGTGTTCGAAGCACAGGTTGTCTTTAGGACTGTCACAATAAATGTTAAATGGATTTTGATGCTTTCTATTTAATGTCACAGATCTAACGGACAATTAAAAACTGTTTGTGGCGTTTTTTAAGACTTCCTCTCTTTACGCACAAACTGTAGTTTGGGAAAATATGGCTCAGAGCAGGTTTCTAACTATGCCTCAGCGAAGCTTGGTTATGAATAAATCAGTGGATTTTGCTGGCCCACTTGTGTTTAATGGAACAGCTAAACTGAGTGTCATTCGAAGAGGAGAGAAGATGAACTCAGGTTATATAAGTGTTCATGTATTTCTCTAATGTCTGCATCTGTATGCGCTTGTGTGGACTCCTACACAGGAAAACTAATCACTGCTGTAGCAATTATGTGTTATGAATGCCACAATGTCTGGGGGAAACTTTAAACTATAAAACATCTCGAAGGCACAACTGTAAATCTCCCTGTCCACCCAGCTGTCACATCAGACTTCCCCCTTCCTTGTTCTCCAGGTTCAGTTCAGGGTTAATGAAAATGGAGGTATTTTATGGCCACTGAAAGCACTGAATCTGTATCCAATCGTTACATTGTAGGAGCAGCAGTGGTTGGTTTGTTTCTCCCTGAGCTTGTAGCATGATGTGTGTGTGTGTGTGTGTTTTCGAGCAAGGCTGTAATAAATCATAACCCTCGCAAATGTTTTTATACGGCTCTTCCTTACAAAAAATCATTATGATTTAGTAGTGCCTCTGATTAATCCTGACATTTTTATATCACTCACTAGTTGAGAGCAGACAAGGACATGGTTTGCTCTCACCTCCCAAGCTGTGGGACATCAACACAATGAAATGTGCTGGATTCTGATGAATAATGAAAATGCTGATTTCTGTCTTGTTGATAGTGGTAGAAACAATTATTGACAAAGTTGAAGATTGCTCAGTAAATTATTATGCAGCAGGTGTTCAAAGAGGTACGGCGCCCCGCAGGGGACATGGGAGAAAAAAAAAATTAAGACGGACTTTTGCGAGATCTCGCAAAACTAACTCGGGATCTTTTTATTTGATTAATTTATTGATATTATTGGCTAAATTTCATATACATAAGTCGAAATTTTCTAACGCAAAACCATCCTTTCGGTGCTTTTTAAATGAAACCAAACAATATGTTAAAACCATACAACATTCTCAAAATCAAAAAGCTGTCAAAACCATAAACTTATGTTCCCTGTTCAATATCATCTGATTCTTTAATAGACTGTGTCTATTTTGTTTTTTTTATACGAACCCCCTGACATTTGTCGTGTCCAAATTCATGGGCTGCATCCTCCTGAGGCCGCATTTGTAGACCGATTACGTCACAGCGACGCGCCGAAGGCTGTCCAAATTCGTAGACTCCTCCGAATGCAGCCGACAAATGCGTCCTCCTTTTCCCCCAATTTGAAGGATGGGTCGGGTGTGTCCTTCGTGGCCTACCATATCCCAGAATTCATAGCGCGGCCCAGCCAAACTCCAGTTTCCAACAATGGCGGCCGCTACTAAGTTTTAAAATTACTCATACTAATCTTTCTGGGTCACAAAATAAACTTTTAACATATTTTCAGGCGAGAAAGTAGCTGTGTAAACATCAAATATCTGCTCGGTTTATCAAGATATCGCATATTTGCAAAAGTGCTTCGACGTTTTCGGAGACGTCTGCTACCCACCAGCTCGATAGCTAGCCGGGAGCTCGAGGGTTACTGATGCGGCCGAGAACGGCACAACTAGCGCCACATCATTTTCAGATCACCGTGGACTTTCGCTGCTCGGGTTAAACGTAATATATAAGTCACCTAGACAACCTAAAAATGTTATTGTTGGGCTTTTTTCAGTGTTTTGTTTGTTAGTGAGTAAATCGGTTTGGCTGAGATTAAAGTTATTAGATTAGATAAAATAAAACTTTATTAATCCCCCGTGGGTTCCTCCTTGGTTTTTACACAGCTGACTAAACGTCAAACAGAAAACTGATTAAACAGAAGTATGAGACAGTCGAGAATTTACGCCAGTGTCCTGTTATATTTTAGATAAAAAGGAGCAGACGGCTGAGTTTATTAAACTCCACCGAGACAGCGGTGACGCTAATCAGAAGGCTAGACCGTCCAATTTCCCCAGCCGTTTACTTCCGGCCTACCCAACCTTCTGAGGACCCGGCCCACGTAGACCGCGAAGGCCGGGTCCTCAGGAGGATGCAGCCCATGAATTTGGACACGGTTTGCTATTTTGTATTTGTATGTCTGTATTTTGTGCTTTGTCAATAAAGCGTATTCAAAATAAAAAATAAAAAAATAACTCGGGATCTCGCAAAACTTTTGCGAGCTCTCGCTCGCAAGAATGCGGCTAAAACTTTTGCGAGCTCTCGCAAAAGTTTTAGCCGCATTCTTCGGACGCCGGCTCGAAGCCGACCGGGAGGTCGAGGCACGATGTGCCGGGAAAGCGGTGTTCCTCCCGGCTGTAGTAGGTCTCGACCTCCCGTTAGCTCGAAGCTAACGGCGAGATCTCGCAAAAGTCCGTCTTAATTTTTTTTTCTCCCATGTCCCCTCCGGGGCTCCGTAAAGAGGAGACAAAAAAGCAAAGGCGTTATTTCTCCTCTGGTTTACAGTCTACAGGGCTTCTTGTGTAGCACAATATAGTTTAAAGTACACGTCAGTGCATTTACTCAGTCTGAATACCTCTAGCTATGCAATATCAGTCGCCTTACACTAGCAGAATTAGTGTTCTTACATACAGCCTGATTGCGTACCACACTGATAATGGCAATTTTTCTTCTCAAGTGTCTTTGGAAACTTAATTTGGCCCAAAGTTCAGCTGTCCTTACCATTATCAGCAACCTTTCCACTGAATATATCACTCGTGTCCTTCAGTAAATGAAATGCCTTCTTGCTAAATACCATTTTGATTTTCAGATTATCCTCCTCACCTTTAAAGAGACTCATAACCTACCAACTTAACCTCAAAGAACTCCTTCGCATTTACTCACTCGCTTCTGCCATTCAGCTTGCTACCCCAGCTGTGCACCTAATGAGGTCTAGAGCCATCAGCAGTTCTGCCCCTTGCCTCTGGAGCTCTTTCCAAAAAGACACCAGAGTTTTTCAACAGAAATTACTGTAAAAGTTTCTGCTCAAGGCAGTGTGGTATATAATAATGCAATAATGAAATAAAAGCACGCCACTCAACAGATCAGTACAACCATCTGGAACAGCACACAGTTTTTCTAGGAAGCAAAGAGGGTCAATGTGATTCTCCTATTCATTGCTATCTTATGTAGAGTGGAAATTGCATATTATCAGCTCGGCATTAAATGCAGACTACTCCTGCCACGGGAAATCCAGCAGGGCCATCATGCCTGCCAGTCAACATGAAGCTCAGGCAGGTCGTGACCTCACTCTTTGTTGAATATGGCTGGTATGCAATATCAGAGCAATTAGGAGATCGCTACTGTTACCGCTGTGACTGGCAGGGGAAAAAAAGGTAAACATAGAGAGTAGGTGAGATTCTGCTGGAAAGAGACTGATTTTAGAAACACTGTTAGAATGACTAACCAAAGAGTTGGCAACTACCGTGATTGAAACATTGTTTTCGGCTTCTTCCGTCACATTCTCTTTATCTGAATTTCTCACAAGCCCTTTCAGATTTAGCATAATCACTTGAATGCAGCGTATTAAAATTTTGCTGTTAAAGGTCAAAGAGACATGATGAGACATTTTATATCCACAGGGCCGTCTTGGCAATCATCGATGTAAACTGCAACTTGAGAAGATGATTTCCCTTTCGAACATCCTCAAAGTCAACTAGCAGCCATCTTTCTAGCATCTCCAAACACTTTTTAACAGCTACCTTACAAAACCAACTAAATTAACTTGAATTTCAATGGCCTTAGGACATAAAAGCTGTATATAGAATCAATAGTCAAATTCTTGCATGCACCATGGATTTCTTCATCAAATAAGAAATCCTCTTCTCTTCTCAGTACAGCCATTTCGTGTATATACAATACAAAAAACAATGTGGTTAAAATTATTATTCCAATCTCCATCTTGAATGGCTTTTCTAATTTTATATTTTCCCCAATATGCTTTCCTACTTCCCTGTTTTTTTCCCTGTTTCTTAAATTTTCTCTCCCCAGTGGGAAATACTCACTTGACAGCCAAATAAGACAAAAACAATTAAGTAATATTAAAGTTACAGTTAATTCATTTAATTAATATAATGGGTCAGACTAGGGTGTAAACTGATACATCACTGGTTAATATAATCCTGCAACTGCGCAGCCATCTTATCAACACCTCCAGGGATTTATTTGAGTGGTTAGTTTTTTCAAGCCTTATCAAA
The DNA here is from genome assembly GCF_051167445.1 of Perissodus microlepis. Lineage (NCBI taxonomy): Eukaryota > Metazoa > Chordata > Actinopteri > Cichliformes > Cichlidae > Perissodus > Perissodus microlepis. The sequence goes on along the minus strand of NC_140467.1, from coordinate 38,362,749 downwards.
ATTAACTGTAATAGAAATGGGACATAAAAGCTGCATACATAGAATGGCTAGTCAAATGTAAGTTATACTTACAGCTACCTACATTTGTTGTTGTTAATTTCTCTGATATGTGTCTATTCAAGAATCTTTTAGTATCATGTCTCTAAAACTTTTCTTTTTTCTGGGCTTGTGACTGTCAGTAAGTGACCTTTCACTCCTTGAGGCCAGGTTTGTGTCTCCTCCTGGTCACAAACTATGCTTTTTCAGTTGTTAGGTGAATGTGTTAACCAGAACACCATGAAGCCACTTAAATTCACTGCTAATATGGATGTTCATCACTGAGTGGCTCCCATCCATCCATCCATCCATCCATCCAAGACAACCCCTATGAAAGGAAATAAATGAAAGTACTAGTTTTCCCAGCCTGGAATAGGGTTACCAGGACCCTTCCCTGGTGCAAGGTCTTAGCCCACGGGGCCCGGTATAGCCTGAATAGTAGACATGAGCTGTCATAGCTCTCTAATCTGTCTTTCATTATCCTGTAAATAATTACCCATTTGAGATTAACAAGTCAAACTCACAGAAATATGTTTCAGAGCCACGTGTGAGAAAAATAAATGAAAGTACACTGCTAATTAACTGTTCGAAAAAAGTGTATGTACCCTGCTGAACTTTATCCCATTCAAACTCTGAGACAAAAACAATATACAATCCAGGTTTCAGGCTTGGAGCTCTGAGTCAAGTATTCAGCCTCACTCATATATTTCCAACTACAACGAGGCCATCTGCATTTTAAATGAAACTCTCATTCAGAGGGAATTTTTAAGTGAGCTCTGTCGGTGTTGGAAAGTTTTGAAAGCTGGCAGAATAAATTAGAGGAAGTTTATGATCTAAAGGGCCAATCCCTCCTATACTCTTCATGGGGTCCAAAGAAAAGCTGTTTGTCTGTGAGAGCTGGGCAATAAAGGCCAACACACTCCAGGAGAGAAGACAGAACAGATGGGGGGTAAAAAAGAGAAACCACCAACACTCCTAATGCTGTCCACTGACTCAGGCAAAAACTACAGCATACCCCTCAGTACTCTGTTACAGTCCGATTGACCAATTGGCATTCCTGCATGCACCATAGAACATCCAACTGAGACCTTGAGGGAACATTTTCTCCTATACAAACACAACAGTCATTCCATGTACATAAAATCCAGCAGCCAATTCAACTAAAATCATTATTGTATCTTTACTTTCAGCATTGTCCCTTTCATTCCATCTCCAAAGGGAAACGCTAATTTTTACAACCCAAAATGAAATAAATAATCAATAATAATAATCAAGAAGAGCCATTCAGAACAGAAATAGAAAACCTGGAAGACGAAGAAAGAAAAACATGGGAGGCAAAGACAAGATGCGATGATGGCTGCAATCAAGACAAATACTTAATCTGAGAGCTGTGGAAACATCACATGAATGTGAATGGTGAAATTAATGGCTAAGTAATACACATTGTGCCTGCAGAGTGCACAAGTTGGTAAGTGGTTTTAAAAGCACCACAGATGACATGTACCCACTGTGTAGCTCTGCTAAAAGGAGTGAAACAATTGAAGCATGCACTTGAAGGCACTCAGATATAGTTTTTAACTGCAGAACACTTAAGAGAATGACCACACAGAAATACAGAGGGAAAAAAACCTTAAAAAATAGGTGTAAAGGTAATTAGTGAAAATAACTGTGATTTAGGACCACTCTGGCTACCTTTAGGATTTTGAGTTTTGTCTTTAGTAAAAGGCCCCATCAGAATGACTTACAAGAATGACAGAAAAATAAAAAATAAAAAAATAACAATAAGTGAAAATAAAACCACCACTGTAATGTCTGGAGGGAGAAGCTTTTTCATCTCACACCTTTTCACTGATTTTTCTGATAGCTGTCATTTTTTGGTGGGGTCCAGATTACAGCAATGATCAAATTTGTAATAATAGTGTTCAATTAGTCCTCTTTGGGTGGGAAAGGAAATAAAAAAGGGGGTGTTCTTCTATACAGTGGAAAGTATAAGGGTCAGGAAAGATAAAATGATGTATGGGACAAATGCACTCTTGTGTTACCCTTGGACAAGGCACTTGATGTCCAGCAAAAGGTGTGAGAAAAGAAAAAGATAAATATCTTGCTTGTCAAGAATGCAGAAAAAATGTAACTAAAACACAAAAACAATACTTAGCATAAATATACACACATACACAAGCAGTATAGTGTTTTAAGAAAGCAGCTCACCAAAAACAGGAGGCATACATGCTCACACACACATGTAACATTTAATGTGTGTTGGTAGGCTACTGGGATATTAGTTCTTACTTTGAAAAGTAAAGAACAGTAGAACACACGCTGTATGTATTTATTAGAAAAAGTTGGTAAAACTGCAACTGCCACACCAAGATCAAATCACAATCACGCTCTTTGAGCTTTTACAAATAAACAATCATCATACAAGCTGTTGTCAAACAAGTTTACACAACCCTGATTAAGCCTATGTGCAGCAGGCAGTTTGCAATATGCCAGTAGTGAGGTTTGTCATGCGCAGGTTGCTCAAGAGTTGTCCACCATATTGGACGTGACACAACCACTAAGGAAAAATATGTATTCACTGACTAGCTGGCATTGGTTGCTGGCTGCTGATGGGTGAAATCATTTGGAAAGAAGGTGCTGCACCAAAAACCTCCTAGTGATTTATGTGGTTACTAGCAGTTTGCCACGTTTGCTTGTAATTTTCATGTTTGTCTGCAAATACTTGCCAACTAAACCTGAAAAAGTGCAAAACAAACTGAAAACGGAGAAATGTTGCCTTCAAATTAAAAGCATGCCTCAACACTACAGCTAATGCGTTTCAAAAGCCAACTTTCAGTCTGGAGACAAAATATCTCAATGACCAGTTTATGTCACAGTTTTCACAGTTTCACTACGGCTCAGAGAGTAGATGGATTGTGTTAGTAGATAAGTCCTTCACTTCCATTCAAACTATAACCACAGCAATTTGCAAGCAATCAAATTTAGTCATTAACAATACAAAACAATCACAAGGAGGCTCAACAGGTTGTTGTCAGATGGCCATGGACTAAAGGTCTTATTCACTTGGTCCTACATTTTAAAAATGATTGTCACATGTCCAAACTGGCCAACAAATTAACACCACTTAATCAGTGGTCAAGTGTCTTTGTAACCTCAATAAAATCTACAGCAACATTTCTACAGATCAGGCAAGAGCATGCAGCAGTATGTTAGAAACTATGGAAAAGAAAAAAAAGACTAGGACAAACTTTGTAGAGCGGAGGATTACAATCTAAAAGTGAAAGGAATTCATGGTCATTGGTGCGACTTTTCCTTGTTGGAGGCACATCATTGACACCAGTTGAAATATCTTTCAATGACAAACGTACCCTTTCCAGGCTTTGGATAAAATTGGATAAAATGTGATCTGTTGTGGTTAGACTTTCTGAGATTATAGAAAAAAAACATGAAATGAGGTAAACGTCATGAAAGAATAGTATGAACCTTTTCCAGACTCTCTCTTTAATGCTGGCTGTGCGTGTAAGCGCTCCTTCATAACTTATTTTAATCAGCATCATATTCCAGTCATCAGGTAAAGTACTCAGTACCCGTTAGCTAGAAAAACCACACATTACAGAAACAGTTCACCACATGTTGTCTCTCCATGTCAGTTGGGCTGTGTGTTTATGCAAGGTAACTACGGCATGTCATCAGATTTTATTAAAAGCAGGTGAAAAACTGGTGAGGAAGCATGTGGGAAATTTGATGCCATGCTTCATTAATAAATTTCTGACTTTACAGCTTATTCTGCGATTTAACTAATGTAAAATTCCCTGTGACATTTAAAAACTTGCCTCACGGTTCACAGTGGAAATTGAACACCGACTGCCCCTCCCCCCTCTCTCTTTTTGACATCTGGAATAGTGCAACGCTTAATGTAGCAAAGTTTTCACACTTCCTTAGCAGGAATATAAAAATATCAGCGTCAGTAATAAAGGGTATGGGCTCATTGTGAGAAAGTGTCTTCACTCGAGTCAGTTTGACTCAAAGTTATCTATTCCTCTGTGGCAGTGGACAATTACACACTGAAAATTCACACTTTTTTTGCTCTATCAAAGCCAGCACAGCTGTAGAGGCAGATAAAAAGCAACAATAATCTAGTAAAACTCCTTTCTCTCTCTCATACACACACACACACACACACACACACACACACACACACACACACACACACACACACACACACAGATACTGTCCAGGAAAACAGCAGAATTTTTTTTATCCACATGTCATTTTGTATCATGGCGAGATACTCGCAGCTCGCAGATGGAAGTATGGACTGCCAAAAATTAGGCCCTTTGTGATGTCATACACTTGGGATTATTGGACGATTTCAGTCCAAAAACATTCAGATAGACATCCTTTATCAGCCAGGCTTTGATGTTTTTACTGGCCAGTGGTGAACAGTGGTGAAATCTCTCTTTATTTCTGTGCCATTGTAAATTATTTGTAAATTAAACTGTGGCTGTTAATGGTCAAAGAACTTCAACATATACATAGAGAGGGAGACAGTGGAAAGTGGAGAGTTATGGACAATAGTACCCAAATAAAATACAGGTAAATACAGGAAAACATTTCTACAAAACTGTTTATGCTAAAGAAAGCAGCTTGTAAAAGATCTGATGCTACAAGCTCAGGAAATTATGTTACAAATGTACCTCAAAACAGCACAAGATAATGTCCCCATGACTCATTGCTTGCCTAAAATAGCATTAGTATATAGATGAATAATGATCCAGCAGTGTTTCACAATAGCTGTGCACCCTGGAACATCGCTGTTTCCTATTTTCCAGTATTTTTATTTATATAACACAGACATGCAGCACATACATTAAATATAGCACATACAGTATGGGTATTAGATACCCAGAGGAGCTTGCTTGCTGCTAAGCCTCTGTGTTTCTTAGTCAAACTAAACAAAAAAAATCTGCTGAACTAATGTTTACATGGCAACAAATACTAAGAATTGGGGTGTTTTGCACTGTTGCCTCACAGCAAGAAGGTGCTGAGTTCAATTCCATCCTCAGGCCAGGGTCTGGGTTAGCCTTGCAACAGACTGGCGACTTGTCCAGGGTGTACCCTGGCTCTCGCCCTAAGACAGCTGGGATAGGCTCCAGCGCCCCCCTGAAAAAGGATAAGCAGAAGTGAATGGATGGATGGATGTACCAAATCAAAACAACAGTTGCCTTGAGGCACTTTATATTCTAACATAAACACTCTACAATAATACAAAAAACAGAGAAAACCCCAACAATCATATGACCCCCTATGAGCAAGCGCTTTGGCAACTGTGTAAAGCAAAAACTCCCTTTTAACAGGAAGGAACCTCCAGCAGAGCCATGCTCAGGGAGGGGTGGCCATCTGCTGCAACCGGTTTGGGGTGAGTGGATGAAGACAGGACAAAAACATGCTCTGGATGAGAGCCATTGATAAAAATAAATAATTTCTCACTCCATGACTTACAAAGCTATAACATCCTCACCAAGAAATAAGAAAATGTCTCTTTAATAGCATCCCGAAGTGTTACCCAGTAGTCTTTTAAATAAAAAAAGAAAAAGGAAAAACTTTTAATTTAAGGCAACTGTTTGTAGAAATTAGGTAGCTGGCTCACACAAGCTTGCTCTGCTAAAGCTACGGCCCTTGTGAGCTCCTAGTTCATGCTGCCGTGGATTGCTCCCATGGTGAGTGTGTTGACGCAGTTGTTAATCAGTGACGTCACACTTCAAAATGATTCTGGTGCATATTATGCAAAATTGGATGTAACTAGATGTGACCAAATATCAGATAACTAGATTAACATTAAGTATTATTAAAGCTTATGACTCCCATTGACAACAGTTTGCAGTCAAGTAAAAAACTTTTGCAAACATAGAAATAGAAGCTCTTGGTGAAGTAGTGTGAAATACCTCCAAACTGCTGAGCCTTTGCTGTTAGCTTCCTCCACGCTAAGTTAGCTGGTGTCTTCTGTCGCATGATAAAGTTCAATTCAATTCAATTCAATTTTATTTGTATAGCGCCAAATCACAACAAAAGTCGCCTCAAGGCGCTCCATAGATACAGAGAAAAACCCAACAATCACATGACCCCCTATGAGCAAGCACTTTGGCAACAGTGGGAAGGAAAAACTCCCTTTTAACAGGAAGAAACCTCCGGCAGAACCAGGCTCAGGGAGGGGCGGCCATCTGCTGCGACCGGTTGGGGTGAGAGAAAGAAGACAGGATAAAGACATGCTGTGGAAGAGAGACAGAGGTTAATAACAGATATGATTCAATGCAGAGAGGTCTATTAATACATAGTGAGTGAGAAAGGTGACTGGAAAGGAAAAACTCAATGCATCATGGGAATCCCCGGCAGCCTACGTCTATTGCAGCATAACTAAGGGAGGATTCAGGGTCACCTGGTCCAGCCCTAACTATATGCTTTAGCAAAAAGGAAAGTTTTAAGCCTAAACTTAAAAGTAGAGATAGTGTCTGTTTCCCGAATCCAAACTGGAAGCTGGTTCCACAGAAGAGGGGCCTGAAAGTAAACGCGGAGCAACAGAAAATGACCTGAATGCATCAGCTCATTGTCACAGACATCTGATCCAGCTTTTTGGGTTTGTGTCAAACTGATATCTGATCCAAATATTGTTTCAATTTCATGTTTTCAAAAGAAGCCTTAGGGGCTTGTTATCTATATTCGCCTAAGGGAAATCTTTTTTTTTAGTGAAAATCATTTGAGACATGGTCGCTTTAGAAAGCAAATCCTGTCTTGAACAGTTTGCTTATTAGCAACTGTATGGTTCACCTAAAGTGCAATGAGGGTAAGATCTGAGAAGTCCACTTATTAAATTAAATAAAGTGTGAATGCTGTGAACTCAAATTTTTTTCTATGCCAGTTATAACCAGTGTTACCAGTTACTGAACAATATGGGCTCTTGGTTATCTTAAATACTGAACATGTTGGGGAAGATAAAAGGATATAGTCAAGAACAGGAACAAATATCAATTTCCTCTCTTTTCATATCTCCATTTCACACTATGTGCAACAGCCTGTGAACAATAAATCATTTGTATGTTTAATTAGATTACATTCATTAAAATTTCCCCTTCTAAAATGCCCCTGACAAGGACAAAATAAAAAAAGCTGTGATTGTCACTTAACTTTATGAGCAGCTTGCAAACAAAAGAGGAGAAAACATGACTGTAATAAGTCAGAAAGTAGAAACGCAAAGAGAAGGCTGTAGAATAGCAGCTTAGGCACACAGGATGAGATATAAAAGCAGTTTCTCTTTTGAAGCTGATGAGGTGTTAAAAAAGAAAGACTGCCAGGCAGAGGGAATCAGAAAGAAAACATCGGAGAGATATGGAAGCAACAGAAAACAGGCCTTAATAGAAAGGTAAACGGAAAGAAAAAAGGTGATTCACAATTAAGCAATGAATGCCAATTCTTGGGGCGGAAAAAGAAAAGTAAGGATCTTTCTTCTTGAAGAGGATACAGAACTCTGTGGTGTATGAATTATTTACCCTACTTAAAATTCTCCGCACCAAAACACGTCAGCCCCACAGCTGATGCGCTGTTTTATCAGTCAGGTGTGAAACACGATTTTTCCTTTTAAAGGTGAGTTTCTTTAGTACTCCTCGAGACATAAGACACCCATAATGAAGCTGCTGAGGCTCCAGATGAAACAAATCTACAACAGGGAGAGAAAGCATCCTAGTAAAATGGGTTAGAAGAGAAGCAGGAGAATACTGTAGACGCTTAAGTCAGTCTTTTAAGCCATTCCTGCAATTTCACCAAGTCTTGGGACAGCTGTATTTGTGACAGTTGTAGTCATGCATTGTTTTATATTTAAACAATTAAACACATTCAGAATATGGAGCAAATCATTAAAGCCTCAAATTACCGTGGCATTCATCATGGGCATGAGTGTATGTAAACTTCTGGCCACATCTGTACTGCTGAGTCACTCATCCATTTCCATAAAACTATTAAAACATCTTCAGTACGTTTTAGGCTCTCTGACCTGTCAGACTCACATTACCGAAATCTCAGATTTAGACCATTTATTGGAGGAAAACACTCTACTGTAGGTAGCCAGCAGATTTGGACCAACAGAAGAGATACCTGAAATGTTTTCACACTAACATGTGCAGCCAAAGGCTCAGTAAAGGAAAAAAAAGATAGTGGTGATAATGGGAACCCTTGTTAAGTGGGAGTATCTTTGTAGCTATAATGCCTTAGTTACAGATGTCGGTGAGTTGTCTGATGTTTTCTGTGGGTGAAATAGAGCTCCAGGTAGCTCAGAGCGATGAAGAACAAATCTATGCTATGAAACAGCTTTTCAGCCTTAAGAGAAGCTATTATTAATCATGGTTTCTGGTATTTATAGTGTTGCATCAGAAGCAGTCTTATTTTTTGATGAAAAAAAGAATCTGTCTTTGGCAGATCCAAATCTGAATGATAATGTGTTGCCCTTAATTCCAATGCTCTTGTTAGCAGCGATATTCAGTGACAGAAAATATCCTTATCAGATTTTGCAAATAGTGTTATATTAGCAATTGTCATGTACAAAGGAATGGTTCTGTTTTTCTGCACATCAGAAATTAATTTATAGAAAGGAGATAATAAAAAGGGGAAAAACGTTGCTGGATAATAATCTTCTCTGGACAATCTATTGCCCTGAATGGGACTTAAGCTGGTTCTGGGAGAGAGGGAGGGACGTTCCTCTGTGTGTTTTAACCGGGCTTCTTCTTCCCTCCTCTTGCCAGTTCCTACAGTTTTTTCTGTCATCATTATTTTTCAGAATGAGATCTCAAGCATGCAATGTGCTTATAAAGTTTTGCAGCAGAACCCATAAATATCTAATAAGGAGATTATCAGTGGTGATAAGAGCCGTGTCTTGAACTGCAACCAAGACCCCAAGCAGGAGTTTTCAGTGGAGGAGTGGTGCATGACGCGAGGAGTGTGACCTGAGCAGGATCAATGTTTTTTGTTTTGTTTTGATTTTTGTTACCCTCACATGGTTATGCAGTGTGAATCCTACAAAAATGTATTCCTCTTCATCCTCTCTATTTTGCTACTCAACTGTAAATTTAATGTGTTGGTGGGGGCAGAAGTTATAATATGTTGAAGGCCTTGAAAACATGATGTAACTACAGAAAGAATTAAACACTATTCAACTCATGTGCCTCCATCAATAGTATACACAGAATTGTAACACAAACACATTTATATGAAATGTTCTTCATGAAGAACTGTGAAAAGTCCAATATTTTCTCACTCTCCATGATATAAGCTACCCTGCTGAAGCTTCTATTTCCAATTTAAACAGAACTTCATATAAATGGTAAATGGTAAATGGCCTGCATTTGTACAGGGAGTGCAGAATTATTAGGTAAATGAGTATTTTGTCCACATCATCCTCTTCATGCATGTTGTCTTACTCCAAGCTGTATAGGCTCGAAAGCCTACTACCAATTAAGCATATTAGGTGATGTGCATCCCTGTAATGAGAAGGGGTGTGGTCTAATGACATCAACACCCTATATCAGGTGTGCATAATTATTAGGCAACTTCCTTTCCTTTGGCAAAATGGGTCAAAAGAAGGACTTGACAGGCTCAGAAAAGTCAAAAATAGTGAGATATCTTGCAGAGGGATGCAGCAGTCTCAAAATTGCAAAGCTTCTGAAGCGTGATCATCGAACAATCAAGCGTTTCATTCAAAATAGTCAACAGGGTCGCAAGAAGCGTGTGGAAAAACCAAGGCGCAAAATAACTGCCCATGAACTGAGAAAAGTCAAGCGTGCAGCTGCCAAGATGCCACTTGCCACCAGTTTGGCCATATTTCAGAGCTGCAACATCACTGGAGTGCCCAAAAGCACAAGGTGTGCAATACTCAGAGACATGGCCAAGGTAAGAAAGGCTGAAAGACGACCACCACTGAACAAGACACACAAGCTGAAACGTCAAGACTGGGCCAAGAAATATCTCAAGACTGGTTTTTCTAAGGTTTTATGGACTGATGAAATGAGAGTGAGTCTTGATGGGCCAGATGGATGGGCCCGTGGCTGGATTGGTAAAGGGCAGAGAGCTCCAGTCCGACTCAGACGCCAGCAAGGTGGAGGTGGAGTACTGGTTTGGGCTGGTATCATCAAAGATGAGCTTGTGGGGCCTTTTCGGGTTGAGGATGGAGTCAAGCTCAACTCCCAGTCCTACTTCCAGTTTCTGGAAGACACCTTCTTCAAGCAGTGGTACAGGAAGAAGTCTGCATCCTTCAAGAAAAACATGATTTTCATGCAGGACAATGCTCCATCACACGCGTCCAAGTACTCCACAGCGTGGCTGGCAAGAAAGGGTATAAAAGAATAAAAACTAATGACATGGCCACCTTGTTCACCTGATCTGAACCCCATTGAGAACCTGTGGTCCATCATCAAATGTGAGATTTACAAGGAGGGAAAACAGTACACCTCTCTGAACAGTGTCTGGGAGGCTGTGGTTGCTGCTGCACGCAATGTTGATGGTGAACAGATCAAAACACTGACAGAATCCATGGATGGCAGGCTTTTGAGTGTCCTTGCAAAGAAAGGTGGCTATATTGGTCGCTGATTTGTTTTTGTTTTGTTTTTGAATGTCAGAAATGTATATTTGTGAATGTGGAGATGTTATATTGGTTTCACTGGTGAAAATAAATAATTGAAATGGGTATATATTTGTTTTTTGTTAAGTTGCCTAATAATTATGCACAGTAATAGTCACCTGCACACACAGATATCCCCCTAAAATAGCTAAAACTAAAAACAAACTACAAACTACTTCCAAAAACATTCAGCTTTGATATTAATGAGTTTTTTGGGTTCATTGAGAACATGGTTGTTGTTCAATAATAAAATTATTCCTCAAAAATACAACTTGCCTAATAATTCTGCACTCCCTGTATAGCGCTTTCCCTAAGGACCCCAAAGCGCTTCACACTACATTCAGTCATTCACCCATTCACACACTGGACACATATAGAGCCAAACAATGCCTAAACCATATGTCAAAGAATAACAATGCCTAAAAGCGCCTTCCAGTCATCTGACCTTTCACATGTCTGTATGGAGACTGTCCAGATAAGCTGTCTTTCAGTTGCTCCCTTTATGAGTTGACACACTGTCTCCTGTTCCTCCATTTCTCTCTATCCCTAGCATCCTTCTGTCACACCAACCTTGCGCATGTCCTCCTTCACTACATCCATGAGTCTTTGTAGTTTTCATAATTTGCCTCTGATATATTCATTTCTAATCTTGGTGATCCTTGGCCATTTCCGAAGAAAATCTTAACATCTTCTACCGCAAGCTTGCCCCCACCCCCATCTTTTGGCTAGTGCCTCTGTCTCCAAACCATACATCATAGCAGGTCTCAGTGCTATCTTGTAAACCTTCCCTTTTACTCTTGCTGCTATCCTTCTGTCACAAATCACCTCTAAAGCTTTATCTTGCATGGACTCCATTCTTCACCTCTCTTGTGCACTGTCCCTTACTTTGGATGGCTGACACCCAGGTACTTAAGCTCATCCGCCTTGTCATGTAATCAATATATCCTTAGTATCCTTATTTTCTTATTATATTGTTTTATGTACTTTAATAATGAAGGTTTGTAGAGCAAGGCCACTTTTGACTCATAAACTAAGTGCTCAGCCAGACTGAAAACAGGAAGTGTAGAGCTGTACAGTATATTAATAAATACAGGAAGCCAGACAGAAAAGAGGAACTTTGCCATATAAGCAATGGTTGTATTGAAACTGTGACGTGTAAAGTACCAAAATAATACCTATATGAGACACAGTTTATGATTCTAATGTTAGAGATCCTGCAACTGGCGTTTGGGCTGTGCAGGGGTCTCTCTCTTCCGGAAGATGATTGAATAAAAGAAATATAAATGTTTTAACACACTATGAGTCGGTTTTCTCTGTTCTATCATGGGGACAAAAGAATCGGGGTTAATAGCCTTCAGTAACTCTATTCAGAGTATGCTGTCCAGATAAACTACTTAAATGTTTAGAAATGTGTAGGACAGTCAGTTGAATAGCCTGGACACATTAACATCAGACAAACACATTTTCTTAAAGCACAAACTTAAAATTTAATTCTAAAATAAAATACAGCACACCACAGAACAAAGAAGCCAATCAGAATCAAAATACATTTTGATTGTTGGTCTTCCTCTCTCTGAGCATCATTTATCTCAGACAGAAACACATCACTATTTAGCCACCTACTCTTCTTCTCTCCAAACAACTTTACAAAAAAAACATCTACTAAAAGTTGATTTTTCCCTTAAGATTTTATAATCTTTTCTTTTCTTTTCTTTTATAATTGAATTGTGTTGTGTATAAGCTATGTTAAAACCGCTGGGTATCCTCTTCACTCCTTAAGATAAAACACTGTTTAGTATTACAATCCTCTTAATAATACTAAGCATTCATATCTGTACACATTAGAATTGTGCAGTCTACAAATCAACCTCTTAGTTTTATTAAAGGTTGAATTAAAAGATGCATTTTGGTGAAAAGCCAATGGCCCCTTCATGGGTGGATATATATAAAGAAGACACTGAACACATCAGTGACGAGAGACAGTAATTTGTTCCTTTAAAAAAAAAACCTGCATGCAGGTCTCCAATGCTGTCCTCCTGCCTAGCAACCTCCAGTGAAGTACTGACAGGCGTGCTTACACACAAGCAAATGATGTCATCAACCATTGTCTCCTTTAAATGACCTTCTCTTCTTAAAATGAGTTGTTTATCCACCACTTTGAGGGTGATGGTTACCCCTTATTCAAATTGATTCATAGGTTCCATATTTTGTCTCCTTATTTTGACTGTTATATGTGGAATTAGCCCCATTTGTTTGAATGTGTCTTTCTTTTCTGGCATTAGGAAAAAAATGTTTTATATTTTCAAAGACATTACCTTTATTTTTTTTGTTCTCCTCTCGTGTACAATTTAGCTGCTCACTCTTGAAATTACTTATAATACTTATCAAAAGCATTGCATTGCTGGACAGTGGTTTAAAGGTCTTAATAATGGTGGTCTTAATAATTCTGGTTAATGCCATAGTTACCTCCCAAAATCAAGACAATTTCACCATGCAAATTTGTACTGAATATAGCCTGAGAACAACGCTTTACTGTAGCAGTATTAAAGGTGTACTCGAGCCGCTGAATATAAGAAAATATAAGAGGTATACCAATTTGTGCTGTCATTTGTTGTTCAGCTGCAGGGAGAAGACTCAGTTGAGAAAGGAAGATGAGAAAAGAAAAAAAATCAGAGGAGCAGGAAGAGGATGTAACCTGGCAAGTGAGGCAAAAATGGAAAAAAAGTAATTTGTCTTTACAGATAAGCAGAAGGAAACCTTCAAAGAATCCTTAATAAAGTTATAAAGGGAGTACTACTATAGGAGCAAAGATGAGACAGGTACAAAACAGGCTTCCATGGATGAAGAGATGATTGGTGTAATTATGAGGGGCTGAAAATGAAAAGCTGCCTTCATGCGAATACTGGTAATTTAATCCGAAATGAGGGAAAGGCCAGAGAGCAGCAGCAAGTTAAATAAGTGGAAAGGTGTAGACACATGCATGCACACATGCGCATATGGCCCACACAGACTCACACAACACTCATGCTGTGGCTCATAGCCAAGGGAAAATATTCTCTGAATTCCATCTGGTACAGTGAAAGCTGATCCTGTGCTCACTGAGCGCCTGTGCTAAAAAACCTGCTGGGGCCATGTGCAGAGTCTCCATTCACACTCTGTTGACCTCCATCAGCTGAAGCACTCACACTTTTTGGACTCTTACCTAAACAGCAGGGTTTCTGCATTCAGAGCATAGGTGCCATTTTCATCCAGGTGCACTTCAATGTGTTATACATGGGAATATCACTGACCACCACATCATCTTTCAAAGTTACAACCTTCCTGAGTTTTTAGTAGAGGAGAGCAGCTCTAATTACTTCAGACATTTAGAAATGATACATGTATTATTTGGAATGGAGAAATCATATTTAGACAGCAGACTTAGAAAAAAATGTCTAAAAAACAAATGCATTAAAAATTTGTTAAAAGAGCATCAAGGCACCATGAGCCATGCCAACTATCCTTTCTAAGCTCAGCTATGGACATGAAATACAAGTATGGACAAAAAACACTTCGACCTTGGACAGTTCCATTTCTTTGGCAGCATGTCTTACTACAAACAATGGTGTGAGACATCCATGCTTAGCCATTGTGTCTTGTACTAGAATGAAATGAAAGGAAATAGATGACTAGATGGATGAAATAATTGAGCATCTATAAATACTGTCATTTGTGATTTTTGTGGCTTCCGGAGACGAAAATGAAAGAGAACAAAAATACTGTGAGTACCTTCTGTGTAATTATGGCAGGGCTGATGTATAAGACAGTTTTATATTCCATTTTTATGTCCTGGATCCCATTTTGATTTCCTGCTGCAATTATTCTTCTAGAGCCCATTAGTGCTAAGCTTAAGTATAGTGAAACATGGAAATGGCTAATTTCCAAGAATTCCCCAGCAGATGCTGCTGGGTTGAGCTCTCCTGTGGTACATATCTAATAAACAAATTGTAGGTCAGAAGTTCATTTTGACCTACCTTGCTGTTCCGGTCAGTAGAAAGATACTTCTGACTGTTACAGGATGCACACAATGTTATCTCCAACACTATCTCACATATAACAGAAAAGCCAGTGGCCAAAACATCCTCATTAGTGCCAGAGAATACACTCAGAATTGTGAATGTTTCTCTCTGATTGCAAGATTACTGGGCTTTCCCAGTTGAAATTGAAGTGACACATTTATGCCGGGATACAATAAGTCCAATCATAATTGTCAAAACTGATTTCACAGACACTATCATCTGCTACTTAAATTATACATGTGAGGAAAGCACCAGCATCATGCAAAGCACTGTTAAAGCTGAACCATGGCATCCGGGCAGCTAATATAAATTATTTTTTTCCCTCATGACTCTGATACACTTTGGTATGAGTATGAAACCATCCATTACCACAGAAAATTGATTCATGTAAAAATAGGCCACTCTTGAAACTGAAAGCTGCAAGACATTCACTGAATTTAAGGTCTCTAAAAATTAATTTCTCAACTTGACACACAGAACATGCAAGAATGTAAGATTAGGCTGATAAACAATGCCAAAGCAAGATTCAGTTCAACTCAACCCAAGATTCAATCTGTTGCTGCAGATGAATTTTTTACAATTTATTCCTGACACAATGCCACAGTTCAGCCCGGGGGCCATCGGTGAGTGTGAGTGGAAGTACAAATATGACAGAACATGCAATCTGTGATGAAAATCAACAAACCATCCAAATCATCTCACCTGACAAACAACTGCTACAACTAACACTGAAATGAGTTCACCTTTTTTCACCCTTATATTAATTTAAATAGCATCTGTGCAATATTTCTTTGTGTCTTCTTCCTATTGTTTAGCAAGAAAAGAAGCATTAATTCAGTGTCTCTGTGTCACCACACATTGACAAGCACTCTCAATGCTGCTGTCAGGGCAAGAAAGGTAACAAAAGGAGGGTATGCCAGCTGACACTGAGCGAGAAGCACACTCTGGACAGGTTTCACAGACATTAACCTTTGACTACATATATAATCTAATAAAAACCCATAGATGATGTATTCAGGGTGCACTCTGCCACCCACTTGCTCCCATGATAAATGAATAAATACAACTGCCAAAAAAAACCAAAAAACAATTATTTGTGTCCTTGTGGTCATAGGTTAAAATAAAAACCACCCTCCATAAGGAAAAGAAAAGTTACTGTCTGTAAAGGACAGGAACGCAGACAAAAAGCATGCTGATTATTAGGCTGAAAAATGAAGTCCACCAAAAAAGTCTAAAGTGTAAAACCTAAAAACACAAAAAGTTACATAAATGCAATGGGGACAGTGGAGATTAAAGGCATGAACAAAAAATGAGGGAGGTACAGAATAAGGGAAACATTCAGGGAACTAAACACACAAGAAATAAGAACCTCAAAAGAGAAACTGAGGCTAATTATAAACCAGAACTAGAGCAGTAAGGCAATGAAAACTGGCACATAAAACTCAACTGAAGTCTAATCACATGAGAAAAACTAATGTTCAAACTTAGTAGAATAATAATAAGTAGTGTTGCATGGTACTGCAAATTTTGGTATTGCTCTGATACCAAGTAGATACATGGGCAGTATTGCTGACACCAATACTGACACTGATACTTTTAACTTATAAAGACAGCTTATGTAGCGGAGAGCGGTGCGTTATGACTTTTGAGGTTAATAATCATAAGTTTGCATTTCTTAACACACTTTAATGACCACTGTGATTTTTACTTTCTACAATAATTAGTTACCACAATCCAACACACCTCTAAGCTTCAAAGTAGGAAATAAAAATGCTAATAACAATACTCAACACTTCAAATCCCAGAAACACAGACAAAAAAACAAAACAAAAACAGAAACCCAAATGTAAATATACTGACAAAGAATACTTTGTCAGTATATTTTGTGGTTATATTTCAGGTTTTGTGTAGCGCAATCACTTCCTTACCTTGTCCAACTTAGGCAATGTCCACGTGTACATAGGTCGTTTTTACAACTGGTACCTGTCAAAAGCAACCACAAGTCTGCGGTCTGCGGTCCAAAAAACCTTTGACATTGTACAACAAAATCTGTTTTCCCGTACATATGTGAACACAGTGGACGAGCGAAGTGGAATTTCTGAAAACCCTCATTGTGGGAGGAGTTTTTCAAAGGTTTTCAGTGATCTAATATGTTGTTCACACGTGATTACATAAAAAAAACAAAACAAATAATCAGGGACTCATTCAATGTTGGTCCCTCTCAGAGCAGCAAAAAGCTGCTACTGACTGATACTTCTGACTTTGGAAGCACAAATAAATAGCTAAATTGTCTCCTCATCACTGTTACTAAATAAACAAACAAACAAATAAATAAATAAAAAGAAGACCAAATTATCCAATGAAAAAAGGTAAAAGGCAAAATTGATTTGTCCCCAAACATTAATAACATTAACGGCTCATTCATGTCATTTTTCAAGAAGCCTAATTTCCAAGTGACAAATTACAAAATTTAATGGAATTTTATTCCAATATGACAAAGATACAAAAGGTTTGCACGCAGTTATGAAAAAAAGAACAAAACAGCAGGATAACTAAGTTAAAAAAAGACATTTTGAGATGTGCCAGTGGGAAAATGTGGATTCTAGTGTTGTGTGTGCTTGCTCATTGTCACAGTGCCAATAGACTGAGATGAATGCTGTCATTGATGTTTTCCTAACAACTCTTTTTTTTCTGTTATGACAAGAGAAATACCCACCATAAAAAAAGCCCAGTGCTTAAACAAGGGGAGACACCTCATTTGACCTATTGGAAACACATCATTGCTCTTAATGTTATTTATTTAACTGCAGCAGCAGCAGTTCATCTGGAGTAAAAGCTGGATATTGAGCCATTGATAGTCTGGATCATTCCCTTCCAGTGTTACCACAGTCCTAATACAAGATAGATGAAGACACTGAATGTGCTGTACATGGAAAAAAAATAAATTTTTCTTTGCCTCTCCATCTCTGTCCCTTTCAGTGAAAACACAGAGTACAAAGCCCACCCCGATGGAAATTGTGCTGCTCACAGTTTCATTTGTCTCATCACATATAAATTATTTTCTTATTTGGAGATTATTGTATTCTGTTTCCCCTAAACCCCCCTTAGGAGAAATGAGGAGCAAAAGAATAAATCAATGTAAGACAACTTTTCTTAATGCATTCTTCTCACTATTTCAGAACAGCTGGAGGAACACAAGGAAGTGGGTGATATACTAAAGAGATGAGACCTGATCAGGGAAACAAATGTCAGCCATATTGGTAAGCCAGTGCAGTTATCTTTTAGATCTTACTGAAAAAAGAAAATCAAATAACATTTGGATATTTTAAGTTAGGATCAAGCAGATATAACAAATAGGCTATTTCTTAGGAAGTAAAATTAAAATTCTTTCACAACTGGGAAAATTCACAAACATCTTTTTTTGTTAGAAAACAAATCTGAAGGCCACATTTAATGTTGGTATGCATGATGAGTTGTTGAAGTCACACTCAGTGGTGGAAAGAAAATACGTGAACTTAAAACATTTCTTTATTTTGCAATTGGTGTTTCAATAAGTAGAGATCATTTGAAGGAACTGTACATGATTTATTTAAATGCAGAGTTTGATTAATAAACTTTTTTGCCAGTTACGTACATAGCAGATGGAGTCCAGCAATGGTAGGAAGTAGGACAGGACCCCCTGGAGTCTAGATGCTGTTGGTGCCAGAGGTGAAGCAGGTGTAGCCTTGGATAAAGATCTTGGCTGAAGGATGGGGTGGAGATGGGGTGAAAGTTGTACAAATGAGAGTCCAAAAGGCAGAATGACAGAAGAGCGGTGAGCTTTACAGATCTTTATTTTACCTGCACATAAGCTTCATTAGGTTGTAACCATAAAGTTTTAGCAGTAATCTTGACAAGTCAGTTAAAGCAGATATAGTAGAAGCAGTTGTCAATAAGGTGTTTAAATAATGACTTCCCAGCTTGTGAAATCTGACCATCTGAGGAACAAATGAATGTAGGCTGACAAAACTGTCCAAAGCTAAGAAACTGAGCTCAGTTATGCCATGGAGATCAACATGCTGAGCGCACAAAAGATCTCTAGGTAGTAAAATGTTTGAATGATGTGATGAAATGCTACATTTGCATAAAGAAAAATGGAAAATTAGCCAGACTTTGAGCATCTAAAAAACCCACAAAGGAACCCACAGGAGCTAATAACTAATTAGACACAGATGCTGGAGTGAGCAGGAAGACAGCGGCATGTGGGAAGACATCTGGTAGACAGGAAAAAAAAAAGGTGCTGGAAATTTAAGAAAGAAGATAGATTTTAAAAGAAGGTTAGGTTTGGAAATTTGAAACAAGCAGCACTGGTAAGAAGAAAATCAATAAAGTAAAGCAAGAGGTAGACTGATCTTTCCAGATATTAAGACCCAGAGTAAAAAATAAAGCCATGCTCTCACTCTTTATTAATAAAAAGGATGACATGATCAATGAGTAGAGTGAAGAAGAGTGTGAGAAAGAGAAATCTGTGAAATCACAAAGAGAGTCAGATGTGTAAAGAGAAGTAAGGACAGTGCAGGGAAATTTGGAGAAATAGAAGATTATGAAATTTAAGGCGACAGGCTTTGCCATCGATCTGCTTAATTTCTCACTACTTCACATACTGTAAGTATCTTAAAACCCAGTACTTAAATGATTCCATCTGTACAATTTACTCAAAGGATCATCAGAATGGCACCATAAAGTATGCATAATCACATCCAGCTGATAATGAAAAATTGTCTTGAATTTCTGAGAGAAAATGAATGGGAGAGGAGAACGTGGGTACAGCAAGTGAGATAACCCACAGATGGCAGAATTAAAATGAAGCTGTTAGTGCTTCCATTTGTGCATATTCACAGTTGAAACTTAATTCATTAAGCTCTTATAAGAAATTCAGCAGACATCTGAACAGCTTCCATTGGCTCAAATCTTACACAATTGGGATTTCTCTTACTGAAATTGACACATTCTACATCTAATGCCCCTGAACTCAAAAATAAAAAGCTGGTTAACAGATTACTCCACCAATGCCAGACACCTGTAAAGAGTCCTTGTTTTGTAAAACAACAATTTCCCTTTAATTAATGAACCTGGGGATTAAATATGAATATAAGATAAGCAACACGTTTACATCTCTCAATCTGAAGTCTCACTTAACAGACAAATGAAAGAGTGAGCAAATTAGCAGGGGTATAAAAATAAAATAGCAAATTCTGACTCAAAAATAAGCCACACAGAGATCTGTGGGAATTATGAAAGTGCAGTCAAAAGTTAATTAAATGGTAAATGATGCACTAGTAGTCTGAATTAGCCAAGTCAACTTGGTATTTGCCAAAGCATCCGCTTTGTGTTGCCTGGGACTATGTCCATTGCTGGGCTGCTGTGAAAAGATAGGCTGCTTACTGGTAACCACAGAAGTGTGTTTACTAGTTTGTGCTACAAAGACACAACAGAACACTCGAGGCACGTTCTGACTCGGGGATTAAGACGCCAACCATAAACCATAAAATGCAACATCCATGCTTCTGGGAATCTTTGTAACATTTGTCTTTGCTTTGTTTTCCCTATCAGCTCTGTACGGATGCTTTCAAATAAAGGCATACCCCCCACCCCACCACCTCAAAAAAGTTAAAGACCACCAAGGATTTAAGTTTCAGACACGGAAAAAAAAAAGCCTTGAAGCCGTCAGCTCACACTGATGAGGGTGAAGTAATATCTGTAAGGTGGTGCAGCTGGACTACCAAGTGATTTGAATCTCTTCATTTGATATTACAGCTCCATGTAAAGCTGAGACAATTAAGCCTGACAAAGGATCCCTGAGGAGGAATGATCAGCTAAAAGAACATTATATGCCCCATTATATGTCTCTGCTAATACCAACTCAGAGTCTCAAAGCAGACCTACTATCCATCATATTAATGCGTCTCCTATCAAACTCTGCTGACCGTGAAAAAATCTGTGCTACAGTATAACTATCCGACACATTTGTGACTACTAATTCACCATAACAACTAGGGTGCATTTCATTGTAAAGCTTTAATTAGCCTGATGCTCCTTCAGCAAATTGTTAAAGCATATAAAACATATTTGTCCACTCACTTATCAGCGGCACCGTCCTTTCTCTCAGCATTTTACTGAAAATGCATACAGCTCTATGTCCTCTGGGTTTTCCCGTGAGAAATTCAAACATTGGATTTAGACCAGAAAATGTTTGTGCCAAACTATCCCATCACAAACTACAGTTCAGTCAAGCTTAACAAATACAACATTCATGCTTTGTCTCCTAAGGAAAGCATTTGATTAAGTTTGCTACAGTTGCTTTCAACTTGAGATAAAAATGAATTGTATTAAGTCCACTCAAGCAGTACTCCATACACATGAAAAATAAAGTACAGCCCATGGAAACTGTTGCCATCTTAAATGTTTTACTTCTTTGGAAAAGCAAATATTAGATTTTTGGAAAAAGATAAAACTGGTGTACTTAAATAACATGGCAGAGAAAATAAGCTTTAAAAAAATGTAAATATGCATTTGATAGAAAATTCTTCTTTTTGGAAAAAAATGCACCTTTGCACACTAACTAAAATAGATTTCTAACAGATATGTATATGTTTTTATGATATTTATCCAGCAGTCTGTGATATGAGCTTAAAATGTTTGATTGCTCTTCTTTCCAAAATTCCTCCAGTTGTAAGTTGTTTGATTAAAAAGTTTTTTTCTTTAGTGGGCTATATCACAACCATCGCTTTTCTCTCTTTGAACCATTCCTTGCTTAGGGTATTTGAAAGGTCTTCTAGTTAGGTCTACATTACCTTTAAGTACTTGTTGGATGCAGACATCATATTTTAATCTCTGACAGCAACCAGTTAAGTCCACAAGGGAGCAGAGAAATTCCTTTACACCAGCAAGCTTGTCAGCTGGCATGAGGTTATGAAAAACTCTTTTGGACTGTTCTAAAATGTCTACCGTTACCAACTATCTCTGTTTGATTCACCTTTTCAGAGCACAATCTACCAACGTGTCTGGTTTTCCTGATTTTCTTCCTGGAAACCTTTGCTTTTCTTTTATGGACAGTTAGGAAAGGATTAGGAAAGATTAAAAAAAAAGCATCTGTGACACCTCGTAGATATCGATATAGGAGCAAAACTGGGACCAATTAATTCAATAATTAATTTGAATAACTCAATATTTATGGATTTGAAGACGGCGTATTGCTTTTTTTACAGGCTCAAGTGGTGGTTCAGGTAGTGAGAGGCTGGGGAAAAGTTCCCGCTAGAGAACTGGGGCAAACATTGAGTAGGGTGTTTGCCCCGAGGGGGTTCCTGAGTGTGGGCTGTGCTGTGTAGGACTCTAATGAAGCAAGAGTCCAAGCACAAGGAGGAGCAGCACAGCACAGTGGTGTATAACACATCAACAGTTTATATACACTGGACATGTGTGGTTCAAGGTAAACAGGAAGCACTGGATTGATATTTCACTCACAGCCACTGCCAATCATATGGGCAGCAATTGGATGTATTCAGACATGTTTATGAGGTCAAGATAACCTGACAAAGTTCAAAGAAATCATAAGAATGGGAATAAAAGTGATTTATAAAGCTTTGAACAATGCATTGTTGTTGGTGACAGACAAGCTGGTCTTAATATTTCAGGAACTGCTTATCTGAGATTTTCAAAGAAAACCATCTCTATGGTTTATTTAGAATGATTTAAAATAAAGGGAAAAAAGAAACATGTTCAGTGAGGAGCAATTCTCTGGGTGAAAATGCTTTGTCGAAGTCAAAGGAAAATAGCCAGACCGCTACAGGCTGATAGGATGGCGGTAACTCTGGTGACTGCTCATTACAACTAACGTATGCAGACAAACATCTGTGAATGCACAGCACGTCAAACCTTGGAGAAGAAGGGCTACAACAGCAGACGACCACATCAGGTGCAGTTCCTGTCAGGAAACTGAGGCTGCAGTTCACACCGGCTCACCAAAATTGGACAAAATATAATTGGAAATACATTGTTTGGTCTGCCTGGACAATTTCTGTCATGACATTCTGATGGCTGGGTCAGAAAAGAATGAATCAATCCTGTCTTTATTAACTTTTAAGGCTGCTGCTGGTGGTCTAGTAATGTGGAGGGATAGTCTTTTGGCAAACTTTGGACCCCTTTGTACCGGTTGAACAGCACATAAATGCCAATACCTACCTGAGTGTTACTGCTCACCATGTCCATCTCATTACAACCACAGTGTACTGTACCCATCTTCTGATGGTCGCTTCCAGTGGGATAATGCAGCATGTCACAATGCTCAGGTCATCTTAAACTGGTTTCTTGAAAATTATCGTGAATTCACTGCAGTCAAATGAGCTCCACAGTCAATAGATCTCAGTCCTGTAGAGCAGCGGTCCCCAACCTTTTTTGCGCCACGGACCGGTTTATGCCCGACAATATTTTCACGGACCGGCCTTTAAGGTGTCGCGGATAAATACAACAAAATAAAACTAGTACCGGTACCGATAAAAAGAAGATTTATTCATAACACACGTGAAAAGACCCAGGAAAACCGAGTTAACGATAAAAACGATAACAAAATAACGCTGAAAACCGATAAAAACCCTGAAAACCATACATTTCACACCTGAGCCTCTACTCTCGCAGCCCGGTACCAGTTGGGGACCGCTGCTGAAGAGCACAACCTAAAGCGAGGAGATTTGGCTTTAATGTAGTGAAAATGACACGTGTTAAAACAAAAACATATAAATGTAGCTGCACTTTGAATAAAGCATGAATAAGTGATACGGTGCAGGTGTTGAGGGTCTGTGGCACCTGTTTCTAGTGAATGGCAATACACCCTGTACATCTACGGAAAAATATAAATCAATCCAGACAAAGAAAACATTGTTAAAAAAGCTGGTATAAAATCAACAAACTAGCATTATTAAAAATTGTTATTTTTAAAAGAAGCCAAAGATATCTATGCAAGTTACATAAATTATGTTACCGTCTCCTTCCTGGAGGGAAAACTTCTTCTGCTTAAAAAAAAGTAGATTTAACCGTATAAATCCGACTGATGTTAATTGTATATAATAAACCCCACATAGCCATTCATGTGTGACTAAGGCTAGGATGAAATCTTTTTAATTAGATACAAGTTTAAAAAAAATGGGTTAATTACAATTACAAATCCTGTTTGAAAGAACTGGAGATGTAGGACTGCATAAATAATTCACAGTAGGTAGCTAAGCTTGGATTTTAAAAATGGGCATGGATTATTGATTTAGATGAACATTTTCTTGTATATTTCCTAATAAAACACCACAATCGTTGTATGCTGTGGAAGAGGCTTCTATTAAATATCAAACTGCCAAAAAGGGGGCTTTAAGAAGTCAGACCAGGTCTTGTTGTGCTATTTAAAAGATTTCTAATGAAAGGTCAAATGAGTCATCAACTAGAAAGTGCTCCGAGTTGTAAATTAGATGTTGCTACTATTAAAGTAACATTAAATGCTACTGTCATATTTTAACTTTTGTGCTGTTTTAGCAACTTAATGAGAGGCACATTGGTGCAGCGGTTAGCACTGTCACCTCACAGCAAGAAGGTAATCAGTTTGAATGTGAATGAATGAACATGCGGCTTGCAAAGACATGTAAGTTATATTATGTCTGTTTCTCAGTCATCCAGGTCATGCTAGTCTTAGGAGCTTAAAAAGAAGGTGACTGGACTTCATAAACTTTGTTGAAGACGTTTCACCTTTAATCCAAGGTGATCTTTTCGTTCAGCTGAACTGGAGGAGCTTCTTTTTAAGCTCCTAAAACTGCATGTTATGTTAATTCTTCTTCTTCTTTCAGCTGCTCTTTTTAGGGGTCAACCCTCCGCACCTTCTCCCTCTCCTCTTCCTTTGTCTTCAGCCAACAATAGCACAGTTTCCATTGGTACTCTGTTGGCCAACAGGACAGGAGACGGTAATAATTACCCCAAGCCTCGACAGATCTGGTATGGAAATCTCCTCCACTGTCATTTCTTTACATGTTTAATTTGGACAAAATATTTTGGCAAAAAACTAGGATTACACTTGCCTGTGCCCATATGTACTCTGAATTATGAGATTTCATCAATCTGCCCAACCTACCTTTGTCAACAGTCCAGGCCTCTATCTAGAGAGAAACTTGTTCACTATAGGTATTTGTGACCTCACTCTCAACTTCTGTACCCACTGTCACCCCTATCAACATAAGCCAGCGAGGAGGAGAGAAGGGTGGGAAGAAAGGAAGACGTGAGGAAAGAAGCAAAAAGAAGAGGAAATAAACAGAATCGGCATCAACGCCATGGGAAGACAAGGAAGAAGAGAAATGAAAACAAACCTACACAGAACAAGATTAAGTGTCCAAGAAAAATACAGGGCAGCCAAAGCGATAACGGGATGATGCTACCTTTCCATTTGTATACTATCTGGTGTTTGGGCTGAGGGAGAGATAATGAAACAAAAAGGAGAGAGATTCTGGGTCTGAAATAAGGACTGACAGCTTGAAAGTGTGTCCCGAAAACAAGAAGAGTGTCTTGTCAAGATAGAAGGGTTTAAAAGTCTTGGAGAGGAAAGGAGAGATGAGAGAAGTGGAAAGAAATGAAAAGAAAAAAAATGATAAAAGATGCACAAAATTATTAGGAAACGAAGCAAGTTCAATCAAGATAATAATATGCAATAAGAGTCTCTATACTAAAAAGGTAAGAGGGGACAGGTGCACCATTCATAGAAGGATAAAGAAAAGCAGTGGATTTGTGGGATTGATCGAGGGATCAGGGGGTGTTGATCATCTGCCAGTCAGTGTCTCAAAAATGGCAGGGAATGATAAGGGTTCATGGCAGCAAAGATTTGGTCATGATAGATAAAAAAAAAAAAAAAAAAAAAAAAAGCAAAAACAAGACAAAGGTTCACCACTGCCAAAATCCACAGTTGATTGTCTGCAAATAATCTGCTTCGGGTCACCTTATTCGGCATGCCGCGGCTGTATCTGTCCATAACTCCAGGCTGCTGTTTATCAGACTCTGTGTAGCAAAACATTGTGTGCAGTCTTTGGCCAAACTGTAAAAAGATGAAATGTTCACTGCCAGACTGTGCGATCTGTCCTACAATATTTCCTTGTTTCCCAGTATTATAGTTTAGGGACTGTCAATATTCGATTAAGTTCAGGGAAAGGTCATGGTCTGACTCAATACAAAAAAAGAAATAGAATCCAGTGTATTATGATAAATTGTTCATTTGGCCTCATGCCAGTCTTTTCTCACAGGGCTTGTATTGCCTAAACCTAACCCAAGACACATGTCTGGATGTGAACCCTGTGCTTTACTATTACAGTCCTGCACTTTGTACGTAGCTGAAAAGAAAAATTAAAGGAACACTTTGAAAACAGAATTGCAATGGATTCCCCAGATGATCACTGTCCCACCACCACCACCAAACTGGTCATGCTGCACGATGTTGCAGCTAGCATAATGTTCTCCACCACTTCTCCGGGCACTTTCACATCTGTCACATGTTCTAGGGATGAACCTGCTCTCAACCTGCAAAACGTATAGGGTCCCAAAGGGGACCTGCCAATCCTGGTATTCCATGGCAAATGCCAAGTGCCAGGTAGCAAGCACAGAGTCACGCAGAGAGTAGGGACACCGACCCTAGTCAAACGCAAAACGAGTGAATCAGTGAGAAAGAGAGGAGGAACAAATGTCTGTAACCTCCATTTGGGAGGTTGTTTCATTGTTGCCCCTCTAGCGCACCCGTTGTTAATTTCAATAACACCAAAGCAGCTGAAACTGCTTAACAAACCCCACTGCTACTTAACTGACTGGACCAATATCCCAAATTAAATGACTTGATGATATACTCTGAATAAAAAGTGTTCCTTTCATTTTTTTAGCAGTGTGTGTGCTCACTGGGAAATCTCAATACATCCCAGTGACTCCAGTGCAGTTATTAGATGGAGCAGTTTATTTATATAGGAAGAGGTTGCCAATGAATTAAATTTATCACCACAATGTAACAGGGAAATGTAGATATTTAGAAATCTATTAAAACAATTTATACAAGAGAGTTGGTAGGAAAATCAAATTTTTACCTACAAAGGTATATATACTTACCAGCCATTTTGTACTGGTACTGGGTACTGGGTTTGACTCCCTTTTGCCTTCACACCTGCCATTCTTCATTGATTGAACAAGGTGTTGGAAATATTCCTCAGAGATTTATATCTATATTGACATGATAGCATCAGACAGTGGCAGCAGATTTGTCAAGCACATCCATGATGTGAATCCATCACATCCCACAGGTGCTCCCCTGGATTGAGATCTGGTGATCTATTAAAGTGGCAGCAATTCCTAAACAGTTCATGCAATACTCTTGTCAAACCTTTTAAAGCTAAATGTTTGCATATTGATTGTTTGATTTGGTGAGTCTAAACTGATGATTTGTATTAGGTTTTTTCCCTGATTTTATTTGTAACACAATTTCCAGAACCAAGTCCCATAAGTATGTTGCTCTATTTATCTGACATTCATTTCTTTGTTCATATATTTTTACAGGATAAAACTAGAATAGTTTTGCTTAAAGTCAAGTCATTGCTTACAAGGCCAAATACTGACTCATTTCAACTTCAAGCCAAGTCGAGGCTGAAACATCTGCTTGGCTGTTTCTTTTATATATTGCAGCCTGCAAGACTGTCAGGTCCAAACAACACAAGGCGTCAGCTCCTCTGTAACCTTTACTTATTCATAGTAATATTCTCTGCTTTTATGTGAAATGCTGTAAAACAATGATTCCATTGTGTAAAATGGGTTCCTGCTAATATAATGTTTTCCTGCTCAAACCACATTCACCTGTTGACTCACTGGTGGGTTTTATGCCTTAAGCACTTTCTAACTATCACACTGTTAAGCCAAGAAATGCATCAGGGGAGACTATGGGTTTAGTATCTTATCTAGTATCCTGAGGACACTTTGGTAAAATGGTAAATGGCCTGTATTTGTATAGCGCTTTACTAGTCCCTAAGGACCCCAAAGCGCTTTACACATCCAGTCATTCACACACACATTCACACACTGGTGATGGCAAGCTACATTGTAGCCACAGCCACCCTGGGGCACACTGACAGAGGCGAGGCTGCCGGACACCGGGCCCTCTGACCACCACCAGTAGGCAACGGGTGAAGTGTCTTGCCCAAGGACACAACAACCGAGACTGTCCAAGCCGAGACTCGAACCAGCAACCTTCCGATTACAAGGCAAACTCTCAACTTTTGAGCCACGATAAACACACAAACTGGTGGAGGTGGGGATCAAACCCCCGACCTTCTAATCTGTAAAAGGCCTGATCCACAGCTGTCCCATGTCTTGACAGGGTGATGTAATTTTGGGTAGTTTTTTCGATCGCCTACTCAGCGGCTTGACTTTTATATGATTGATCAGGATTCATTACTTTATTGATACTTTCAGCTGGGGTCATTATCAGGTGAAAGTTTCGTTTATTCATTCAGGAGGAAATATGGTATATTTCAGGTACATCTCCAGTTTGTAACAGCAGAATTAATAGAATATGAAAACAAAATAAATAAATAAATAGAAACAAAATATCCAAACATAATATTTTCTTTTCAAGAAAATATATGTACTATCTTCTCTCTTATACATAAACACTGTCCATGCCAACAGCAGAAATATCCGGAGGGACCAGAATCGGTGATGTCCTGCGAAGCACTGCCATGTCTCTTTTAATACTCCTTAATTATCTGAGTTTGACAGGCTCTGTTAACATGTAGCAGCTAAATTACTCGCATCTAAGGATTATGCACCGACCCTCTAATCATTCAGGGGGCATAACGGTGGAGAACTCTGATGTTTTATTATCAGGAGAATTA
Organism: Perissodus microlepis; assembly: GCF_051167445.1. Lineage (NCBI taxonomy): Eukaryota > Metazoa > Chordata > Actinopteri > Cichliformes > Cichlidae > Perissodus > Perissodus microlepis. Next base: position 38,334,073 of record NC_140467.1, on the reverse strand, counting down.
TCTGAAAGAATAATACTTTATGCGTTATATTTCATCACATGTGGCTCAACATTTTCTATGAATGTCATACAGTCAAGCTGATTTAGGGCTTTTGAATTGGACTTCCGTGGTTGTCAAAGCAATAATGGCAATTATTTGAAGTATTTTTTAAATGTACAAAGAAATTAAATAACCTGTTATTGTTTGAATTTAGTCAAATGATAATCTTACTTGTGGGAGTATGTGTGTTATTTTTTTTAGCAGGGGAATTCAAAGAGATTTAAAAACAGAACTGAATCTTCTGGCAGGATAAATGCCTTTCCTCCCATCAAATGTACCCTGCAGAAGTCTGTGTGGATGTAGCTAAAAATACTGCCCAACTGGAAGTCCCTAACATCCCAGCGTTTCAAGAGGTCAGTCAAGGAGATACTTTCTTTTGCCAAAAAGTTTTTAAATTCACAAAATATAGCTAATGAGCGCTGCTGTGTTGTTGCTTTAGTTTTGCATGTATATTAGCTGATATTCAAATTCTAGCCTACCAGAAGCAGTTCTCCGTCTATATTTGTTGTTACTTTTTTTCCTCTGTTGCCCCCTCTTTTTCACACTGTCACTTTGGATTGCTATTGGGAGTTATGAGTGACTCTCCTATAATGGTATTATGTGCTTTATGCTACAAAAGAGCCCACTAAACTTGAATTTGTAAAGGTTGCGGTTCACAAGAGCTGATTGACAGACCTGATTGTAGCCCTGTGGCCACACATAAGGTTTTTTCTTTCCAAAATTACTAGAGGGGAAGCATTTGAGCTGGCTGTAAATCACAGCATTAGTGTGAGGTACTGCTTGATATGAATAGCGACATCCTGCTATTTACAAGTTATGCCGCACAGTAAGTGGTTTGCAAAAGCAGGACTCTTATTATTAAAACAAACAGAATTTAAAACTTATATAGTGAAGAAAATAACCCTGCAGCTTCCAAATGGGATCTGGATGTATGATTGAAATGCTGGTACATCTTAAGTTAGCCTGTTGATTGCTGCAAACATACCTGTCGTTCAGGGTTTTTCTTCTCCTCGGTTATAACAGGGTGATATATGTCATTAGATGAGAAAAATTTATATCCATGGCTGACTGAACAAGATATAAAATGTGCTCTTCTTTCTTTATACTTGATTAATAACTCAGCTGACCTTGGTGTGGAGTGCTAATGAGGATATAAGAAAATGAACTGGAGGAGACGAGAGGGGATGAACAACAGAGAAAATGTAATAATATAAAGTTTTCATTGGAGATGAAAAAGAATCTAATTCTGTCTTTGTCTCTTCATTGAATCCAGTGGAACAACCCTCTCTTTTGATGCATTATTTTATCTGCCAGACAATCAGTTTAGCCGTAGCTCTTTAATGCGTTATTAATTCATGCAAAGTAGTAACACAATGAGAAGCTGGAAACAAAAAAATGTATTAAGATGAAAGAAGAAAAAAAGATATGATTAAAAAATGATTCTAGCCACTGGAAAGAAAATAAATTATGGGTGTATATGAGTGTGTTTGTCCATGAGCTTGTATGTGCTGCCCCATGGGTCTGTGTTGCTGTTCATTAGCTGGCTGAGTCATGTCAAGATGTTAAAGCATGCTGCCAAAGCACTGAGCCCTTGGTGTAAAGCTGCCTGTGCAGAGATGACATTCCTCCCAAAGGACCGGGCCTCACTGTCTGTAACAGAACTTTGGACAACACAGAGCCCAGTCAATTAAAGAGCAACACTGTTCACATCGCAGCTGCAACACAGGAAATGTGAGAAAACAAGGCGACACACACTGGCTTTACAGTGGGAACCCGCCACAAGGTTCTCAGGAGGTACACACACCTCGTGGCAGACGCAGATACATGGTCAAGACACATGACGATTCTTATCATTCTACACCTGTAGAAAGACTACAGAGCACCATCGTCTGGCTTGAGTGATTGGTTTTGAGAAACATCCAACTAACTTTTTAATGCACATTCATGACGTAACATGAATGTGCACATTTGAAAAGGTGAGAGGTTCAATGGAGCTGAAGAGAGGAACAATACTTCGATCACAGAAAGCATCTTTGTAGGTCTAAAATTTCTCGCATGCTAAGCGGCTCACAAAAAGGGGATAAGCTCAATATTTGGCAGGTGGTTTTAATGTGCCAAAAAAAAGGTGCACTTGCAACATAAGTAGACAACCGTATTGCACCAGATGAGTCAAATCAGCCTCATTCACTGCGCCCTATCTGCATATAAACAGCATATAAACAAAAGAAACAAACACCCATGCACATATGTAACCCGTTCTTTTTTAAATGCCTCCTCTCATCCATTCCTTCACAGGTAATCCTAAATGAATTTACATTTCCACTTGCATTTAAATTACATCCATTTCTTCTCTGGTGACTGCCTGGAGAAGATTAAAAAATAGGAGGTAAGGCAGTAAAATGCATGCTATTTTCTTTTAGGTTTTAGTTTGACCACAGCAGAGGCATTCGCACTATAATAATAATAATAATAATAAAAATACTTGGGCTCCAATCGGTCCTAACACCTGCACCATTTTATTTATACTGCTCAGCGTTTCTAATAATTTTGACTTGACAAATGAAAGCACAGAGGTATTTAAATTCAAAAAGACGATGAAATCAATCAGTACGGAACAGCTGAAAGTGAAGTAATTTGTTAGTCATATGGAACAAATTAAAGTTGCTATCAGAGGATGTCTTATTTCTATCTGGCTTTTAATGTCTTGGCTTGTGCAGCATCCTGAGGAGGAATCATTTTTCACCAATCACATGCTGACTGTTGTGCCGAGAACTAATCCCAGTCCAATTTATTCCATTTAGGTCAGAGAAGTAAGTAAAGGGAGCACTCTTAAATCTTCTGTCTGCATTTAGAAACGAATAAACTAATTAAAAGTGCTGCAGAGGCTGTGGCCAGGAATTAGTGCAGAGAACAGCCTTCCATAACCTCGTTTCCTAGCCTATCGATTCCTCATATTATTTCTGTTTTAATCCATTGGATTCCCCCCCCCCCAAAAAAATACAGAACATAATAAATATACTGTATATTACTGTATATTTTAAAAAATGGTAATTATTAAAAACAAGTCTAAAGTGGCTGACAGTAAAGCACCCAGATAAACAAAACAAAAGATTAAAAAAAGCCTACCAGAAAATACTCATATCCCCATATTTTCAGGGTTTTTTTGGGTTGTGAGTTCTCACACTTGGCTATAGATGTTTAGCAAGGTTTGAATTTTACCAAAGCAAAATAAACAGGATTCGGTGTAGTTTAAACTTTCATGTGTAAGAGCTTCACTGGAACTGTGTGCCTGGCCCATTTCTAATCTTAGTGTAGAATTGAGGCTTTGCCCTCAATTTTAAAACACTTTACCTGCAATTGTATGCATGGGTGTGTCGAAAACTCATCTTACTATATGAGCAGGAAAAATGGAAGCACATATTCAGGCAATAGAGATAAAAGAGATAAGAAATAACGCAGAGCCTAAAATCAAAAGGTTTTATGAAATATATCTGAGCCCAGAGGAAATGATGATGCAGTAAAATTAGATCATGAAGAAAGGGAGGTTATAAATAAATAAATAAAATACAGACATCTGCTTCTTAGGTCAGTGACACTAACCACTTTCGCAAAAAGCACACAAGGGAAAGACGAACTAATTTCTCCTCCAAGAAACCTTCACAAACTCTGAAAGCAGAGACATATTAAACAAACAGAAAGAAAAAAAATCTCTGGTGAATACTAGTGCAACTTTGCTTTCCATCAGCAGGGGATATAGACAATACAGAATTGTGGACAAGCTGTGCAATGTAGTAACAATTGTACAATGTTTTCTGAAAATCCTGCTTTCAATAAGATGTGTGTTGTTTGATATGTGATTTTAAAACTATTGCAAATCACTGTTGCATTTTCACACCTCTAATGGTAGCTTTAGAAAATTTTAGGGGAATGTCAAGTCTGAAAGAGATGCTGTTATGCTGTTAGTCTGTTATGGTGTCGCAGACTTTGTGAATAATAGCGCACTCTTTTCCTCATTTGCTCCCACTTCTTGAGAGTGTATTCTTCTACATTCTTGTTAGTTTCTCGTAGAGGTGTTATGATATACCAGTACTGTCAATAACCATGATAATTAACAAAGAAAAAAACTCTATCCCCGTTAAAATGACCATATGGTAATACTATAATCAATCAAGAACCAGTATACAGTAGTTATAGTTTAGACTGTGTCTTGCCCCTCTCAGTAACTACTGAGGCCCCAGCTTATCTATACACCTTATATCACTTTCTTAAACCTAACAACACGTGCTTTTCTTCCCACGACAAACCAAGTTTGATTAAGTCATACGGATGATCTGATATCGTCGTGTTGGTGTTGTTCCCAGATCATCATGAAAATGTTGCTCCAGGTTCAACATTGCAAGTGACCAATCACATTGTTGTGACGTTATTCTTTTGCGCGCCAAGCCATTCGTGCATTTATGAAATTCCAATGTTGCAGGGACAATATCAATTCTGCTTACCGTTTATTAAAGGGTTAGGGTTAGGGTCCGTTGATCGGCGGACAGAGGCGGTTTCTCGCAGCTTAAGTACAGTTTTTTGTTTTACGGTGGTTATTCCCGAAGTCGCAAAAGTATGACGTCACAACATTCTGATAGGTCACTTGCAATGTTGATCCTGGAACAACATTTAGTATGATGATCTGGGAACAACACCAACACGACGATATCAGATCGTGCAAGTCATACACAGCAGTTTGGCTGTTACTAAGTTGTTGATTGAAGTACTGAGGAGGAGTTAATCCTATTTACCTGTCCTTGCACTTCAGTTTGCGGCAACGACTCACTGCAGTTTACCCTACATAAGATAAGATAAGATAAGATAAAACTTTATTAATCCCTCGGGTGGGTTCCTCTGGGAAATTCGGTTCCAAATAAGCACAGCACCGACAGAAGTTATAGAGTTACAGAATATTATATATATATATATATATACACACACATATATAAATACAAAGACATATATAGATAAAAATATACAAAGGGGATAAATAGAATAAATAGGAATAAAATAAAAATAAAAATACAAGTGGATTGCACATTTCAAGTATGGAGTCTATTGCACCGTTGACTATTAACAAAAAGTATTGCACAAAGGTAATTGCACAGTGAGGTGAAGAGGCACTACAGCTTAGTTGTTCCCCCCTCCTTTGTCCTCCTGTTTCCCCTCCCTCTCCCCTCCAGAGAGGAGTTAAACAGTTTGATGGCGTGTGGGACAAAGGAGTTTTTAAGTCTGTTGGTTCTTGTCTTGGGGAGAAGCAACCTGTCACTGAACAGGCTCTTCTGGTTGTTTATGGCCGTGTGCAGAGGATGCCCAGCATTGTCCATAATGTCCAGCAGTTTCTTTAGTGTCCTTTTCTCTGCCACTGTCACCAGAGTGTCCAGCTTCATGCCGACCACAGAGCCAGCCTTCCTGATCAGTTTTTCCAGCCTGGATGAGTCCTTCTTTGCTGTGCTGCTCCCCCAGCACACCACAGCATAGAAAAGTACTCCAGCAACCACCGACTGGTAAAACATCCTCAGGAGCTTCCTGCAGATGTTAAAAGACCTCAGCCTCCTGAGGAAGTACAGTCGGCTTTAGGATTTTTTATACAGGTGCTCTGTGTTGCATGACCAGTCCAGTTTGTTGTCCACCCACAGCCCGAGGTACTTGTACTTGTTGACCACCTCCACCTCCTCTCCCTCTATCTGAACCGGCAGTGGACCTGCTCTGGACCTCCCAAAGTCCACAACCAGTTCCTTAGTCTTTGAGGTGTTGAGTTGCAGGTGGTTTGTGTGACTCCATGCGACAAAGTTCCTCACCAGACTTCTGTACTCCTCTTCCTGATCATCCCAGATACACCCCATGATGGCTGTGTCGTCTGCAAACTTCTGAATGTGGCATAATTCAGAGTTGTAGCAGAAGTCAGAGGTGTACAGGGTGAAGAGAAGTGGGGACAGCACAGTTCCCTGTGGTGCTCCTGTGCTGCTGACCACAGTGTCAGACGTGATGTCCTTCAGCCTGACGTACTGTGGCCTGTCGGTGAGGTAGTCGGAGATCCAAGCGACCAGGCAGGGGTCCACCTCCATCCTGTTCAGTTTTTCCTGAAGCAGACAGGGCCGGATGGTATTAAAGGCACTGGAAAAGTCAAGAAACAGGATCCTGACCGTGCCTTTTCCCCCATCCAGGTGTGAGTGGGCTCTATGCAGGAGGTACAGGATGGCATCCTCCACTCCGACACCCACCTTGTAGGCGAACTGTAGTGGGTCCTGGGCATGTTGTACCTGTGGTCGGAGGAGGTTGAGGAAGAGCCGCTCTAGAGTCTTCATAAGATGTGACGTCAGTGCCACCGGTCGGAAGTCATTCAGCTCATTGGGCCGGTTCCTTTTGGGGACCGGGACGATGCAGGATGTCTTCCATAGGGCGGGCACTCTCCCCAGTCGCAGACTGAGATTGAAGACTCGTTGTAGCGGCTCCCCAAGTTCAGCAGCACACGCCTTTAGCATCCTCGGACACACCTTGTCTGGACCTGCTGCCTTTCTGGGGCGAAGCTTCCTCAGTTGTCTCCTGACCTGATCCACTGTGACACTGGGAGATGATTGGAAGGAGGGGGGGGAAGATGTCTTGCTGTTGAGAGAGGGATTGGAGGAGGGGGGTGTCATCATAGTGTCAGGAAGGGGGGGGAGCGAGGGAGGAAGGAGAGTGGGGAGAGGGCTCTGTAGTAAAGGTGAGGGTGAGGGTGGGGGGGTTGTGGGCTGGTCAAACCTGTTGAAGAAGTTGTTGAGTTCGTTTGCCTTCTCCACAGTCCCCCCCACTGTGCTTTTCTTGGTGTTGTGGCCTGTGATGGTTTTCACACCATTCCAGACCTCCCTCATATTGTTCCTCTCCAACTTCTGCTCCACCTTCCTCCTGTAGGTGTCCTTTGCTTCCCTCAGGCAGCGTTTCACCTCCCGCTGTGCTGCTTTCATCTCCTCCTTCACTTTGCTCCTGAAAGCCTTCTTCTTCATGTTGAGGACAGCTTTGACTTCCTGTGTTACCCACGGTTTGTTATTAGGGTAACACCGTACCGTCTTAGCAGGGGCGACCGTGTCCACACAAAAGTTGAGGTAGTCTGTAAGACAGTGTGTCGCCCCCTCTATGTCCTCACCATGTGGGCTCAGAAGCACATCCCAGTCTGTGGTGTCATAGCAGTCTCTCAGAGCATCCTCCTTTTCTGGGGTCCATCTCCTGATGGAGCGTGTTGTGACAGGCTGCCTTTGGACGAGGGGTGTGTATTGTGGCTGTAGGTAAACCAGGTTGTGGTCTGACTTCCCTAGTGGGGGGAGGGGGGTGGCTCTGTATGCATCTCTCACATTGGCATACAGTAGGTCAATTGTCCTGTTGCTCCTTGTGGGACAATTCACAAACTGGTGAAAAGCAGCCAGAGTAGAATCCAGTGTGGCATGTCATGGTCCTGGCTCTCTGACCCAGTGCTTTTAGTTGTGAAGTGTTAAAATCGTGTTTATTTAATATCTGAGTCTGAGGTATTAGTTTCAGTTAGATTTCTGTTGTTTTCCTTAGTCGACAGCTGTCTGTCTGTTCCTTCTCTTTCACTGACACCAGCCTCCAACCAGGCCACCAGAGGGTCTCTGCCATTGGACCAGCCCCCTGAGCTGTTTAGTTTCCATGGGGCACCACTGGAATCCTGGGATGCAACCAGGAGGCCAGCGGTGCCCAATGGCTTGGTCAATTCTCTGAATTATCTTTTGAATGTTTTTCTTCCCCTTTTTTTCACCTGTCTTTGTCAGTTACCTCGATCTGGATTAAGTCTAGATTTGGATCCCGAAACCAACATACTCCACATGACACTATAAACAATATCCCATTGAGAGATGTGCAAGAGAGAGTTCACCCTTTAGCAATTTATTTTTTTCACCCTTTATCGCTGCTTATTCTATTTAGCTTGGTTTAGTGTGAGTTGCTCCTCCTACCATCAAGAGACTTGCATTTGAGATTAACTGGCTGTAGATGTGAGTGTGAATGGTTGCCTAGCTCTCTGCGTTATCTCTCTGTGGTATATTGGTGAACTGAGAAAAGACTGAAATTTCCAAAACTGAACAACACGTAAAGAATCTCAATAGAAAATCAACACAAAGAACAAGATAACACATACATTTGTGAGCTAAAGTGTCCTATTAAGTAGCCAAAATGGATGTATTAGGATAGCCTGATAAATGAGCCTAATATCCTTATGCGAATATGGAAATATTCCATTTTGCAGAAGTCTTTATGTGGTTACAATTTCTGAAGCACAGTGTCTCATTGAATTTATCTATAAGAGCAACACTATTCTCTGCTCTACAATTTCCCATCTGCTGTCACCACAAAACCATGGTCTGAACATTCCTGCAGTGATGGATTTTATGGTTGTGAGGACGTAATTTCTCTATGCCTGCACTCTCCTGAACACTGCTCATTTAAGTCAGTCTAGTCAATTGCTTTTTTTTAATGTCAGACCCTCCGGGGAACCTTCTTATGACAATCATTAACTTAAATAGAAATCCTATGACTCATTTTCTTTCTCTCCTTTTGTCCTGCTCTGTGTTCTCTCACTTCCTATTTCTTCACTGATTTTCACTGTCAGTGATGTTCTGATTCAATTTGTGCTCCATTTTTAAATGAGAAGCAGAAAAGCAGAAAATCAAAAGGACATTGTAATTCTATTTATGTCTCCTAATTTTGTAATCTATACATGTTGTTGTTCTCACATATGCTTCTTTTCTACATTTTCTGTCTTTCAGTCTCAGCCTTAAGTTGAGTAGGTTTATGTCAGAATTGATAAGTGAAAATCCACCTTCTGAAACTAAAAAGTTTAGAGACCCAGTAAAGAAGAGCTGAAGATGACTTCCGCAAGTATCCATAAGAGCACCATCATTTAGCAGGTTTGTGAACTCCTGGGCTTAAACACTTCAGGTCACCTTTGTTTTGTTTAATTATGTTTGACAATGATGTTTGCATGATGTAACTCAGGTTACAAATGTTACTGAAATATAACAGTAACAAACAGGGAGACAATTAACATTGTATGAAGACTTTTAAAAAGTGAGATTAGAAATTTTGAATACTAAAGTAAGGTTGTTTGTGGAAACAAAGTGGCATGGTGGTGCAGAACTAAAAGTTGCTGGGTCCAATTCCAGTTGTCGACACAGGCCTTTCTGTATGTTGTCCTGGTCCCTCCAGGTGTTCTGGCTTCTTCCCACCATCCAAAGACATGCATGTGAGGTTAACCGGTAATTCTAAATTAGCTATAGATGTGAATGTGAGTGGGAATGTTTGCCTGTCTCCCTTTGTTATCCCTGTAATAGACTGGCTAATTATTATTTTTTTTAATTATTATTTAATTTATTTTTGTTTATTATTTATTTTTTAACTTTTAAGTTATTACTAAAGGAACAGACATCACTGGGGGATAGGAAAGACAAAGAGAAAGACAAGAGAAGTTCAAGAAAAGGAGAGGGGAAGAAAAACAGAGGGGAAGAGGGACAGTAAGAAAAGACATTAAAAAGTCCACTAGATCACCTGCTGGAGAAAACAAAAGAGAACAACACAGTAGGGAGACCACAGCAACAACCTAGATAACTATAAGTAACAGTAAAAAATAAATATTGAATGCTACTGAGCAGCACGCAAGACCGACAATGCAAGGTATGCTTTGAGGCAGCAGCCAAGGAAGATACAATGTGTGCACACCTATGTGTGTGAGCGCGCTTGTATTCAAAAGATTTCTCCATGTAACGATCTGATAGAGGGTGTGGGGAGCTAGGACATGAAGCATGCATGGAGGAGACTCAGACCCCAGACATCTACAGGCCCCCCAGAGCCCGAGAGTCCAAAGAGGACCACCGCAGGGGCTAAATTTTAAGGTTTAACACACCTGTCAACCTGTACATCGCAGAATGGACTCCAGCCTACTACAGTCCTAAATTACATAAAAAAGATGGAAGGAAATAGATGTTTGTGGCAATGCTCTCTTAATGTGCTCTTGCCCGCTGTTCTTGCTAGACTAATTAGTGTCTACAGATAGAAACAGCTAGCCATAGCAGAGTTATGTGATACAGTTATAAAGTACCAAGAGTATGTTCATGTTTGCTGGGATAACATGAAAATACTGGGATAATACTGGGATAAAGTGAAGAAAAACTGGTGAATGTTAGGTTATTTTGGTAATTTTGAAAACACTCCACTTCATAAGTTGTGAGTGTGTCTAATTAGTTACAGATACACACTCACATTACCACATTTAGTCTATTAATCCTGCATAGAAAACAGTTGTCTTTGAATCCTTAAAAATAGCAAACCAGGTTGCTGTCAAAATCTAAAACTGAAGTTTAAAAAATACCACAAGGGAGATTAACAGATACTAAGCCCAAGACCGAGGGGAAGACAGGGCTATTTATATATGTGAAATAATTGGAGAATAGTAATCAAATCCAAACTAATGAAGGATGGGGCTAGAAGAGAAAAACACTTATCAAATGCACTGTTTGTAAATATGTATTGGACATAAATAGTATACATACAATATTTCTCTATGATCAGCTTTACAGTCAGTCCTTCCTAAATAGGCAGTAATAAGCAGAATATAAGTATATTGCTTAATCCGAGTGTATTACTTGATATATGTATTATATATTTACAGTATTTTTGCATACAAGTTCTGTGTTTAGGGATCAAAAACATCCAAGTGCTGCTGTTATTTTTTTCCTTACAGCTGTAATCTCCAGAGGCAACTGGTGTATGTCATATTATCTGTAATAGTCATTACAGCTGACAAGGTCATAACAACTGGAAGTGATGATTATGGGTACTGTTGACAGTTCCCAAAAGGAGATGACAACAATTGGGAATGTCAGCTCATATCCACTGATTTGATCAGTGAAGTGTTTCATCAAAAAAAGAAGCAAACGCATGCAAAAGAAAAACAAGCTTCTTCCCATTTCATTACACCTAAATAGTTAAATTCATACTAAATAATTAAGTTATGATTGTCTCATTTCATTTAATTCAAGATTCAAATTCAATTCAAGCTGATGATTTTCCCTGCAAATGCTAATTAATAATAAAGTGGCAAAGATAAAGTGAATAAGGAACTGCAGTAGTTCCTGACAAAACCTGCATGGACAGTCTGCTTCTTTGAAAGGCAATCAGTGAAATTTGTTTTGGTCACTGGGGCTTCTTCCTCTTCGTTCCTTATATTGCATATCTCTCTCTCTCTGTGTGTGTGTGTGTGTGTGTGTGTGTGTGTGTGTGTGTCTTCGACCCTTCTACCCTTTCAAAACTACTCAGAAGCTGTCCACTTAAATAAATTTGTTGTGCAGCAGAGAAAAACCAAATGTGCAAATATCACACTAAGTGAGGTACTACAGTTAATGCTTGTAAACATCAGGTCAGGCAAAAGATAATAATATAAGCGTTATAGAAATATAAAACAGAAAGAACAATGTGTTTGATTTTAAACAGTGCCCTAGTGACATATGCACATATCTGCTATGACATGTACGTGTACTTACTCTGTCGTGGTATTTATGTTGTCCAGTTTTTCTCAGCTTATTTTGAGGTGGGAGAAAATTGCACAAATAACCAATTTTGGGTTAAAAAAAATGACACACTTATTTTGTGACAGTTGGCTATGAATTATATCCAGTTGATGTTTAATCATTTCTTTGATAGTAGCAGAACATAATGTTGTATCTGTAATTAGTAAATACAGCTGTAATTATGAAGTAAACTGAACCACCCTTTATACAAAACAAGAAGACAGAAAATTGCATTGTTGGTGTTCGCACATCAAAACAATAAAGAGTTATTGTGCTCTGTACTTCAGTGTGAATTTAATTTTAAAAAAGGAAAGGGATATTTATTTTGGTAAAGTAATATAGTTGGCTGGTAAGCAAAGAGATAAAAAGGATCTGGTAAAAAGCTGTAATTATTTCCCAGAGGTCTGAGTAAATCTTGTTCATAAGCCTCGTGAAAACTGAAGGATAGATTGTGTTTACTAATCCACGTAACGTGTAAACCTATTCTATAAAGATGTATTTCCAACCAGAACACATAATCTGCTTTAAGGTGAAGAATGTAGTGGATGAAAAAAAGGAAAAACATTTCCATTAAACACGGGGATATAAATAATGACTTTAAGGATTGAAATGCGATGTGCAACAATTTGCTGTAGAGCATAATCCAGTGGTGTCTGATGGCCTTTTAAGAAAGGAAATGGCTTGAAGGAGGTTTGAGGATTCTTTGACATGGTTAACTATATTATCTTCATCAGACTGAAAATATTAATAAAAAATTAAAGTAGTGTATTCGCAAAATATGTAGTTAAATGTATGAGGTTGATGCTTATCTTTCATAATCCGAACATTCCTCGTGAAGTATTTCATAGCAAACATGAGAAGGGCATTAAAAGTTTTTTTCAGACTACACACGAACATCTCTGCATTATACCTGCTGGTCAAGGAAATTAGCAAAGGAAAACATATCTGATGAGTTGATAAATTACAAAGTAATTTGCTTGTTGACTTCTGCTGCTACATGTTTCCACACATCTATGCATGTGATTGCTAATGCAGTTGATCTCACCTAGAGCTGACCTAGAGTTATGAAATCTGAACATTAATACCTTGACTAGGACAATGGTCTTTCTTCAGTCTCCCATCAAATCAGAGGTTCATCCAGAAGAAAAACCTTCTGGCCTCTCACCATACCAAGCTCCACCCATTGTTAATGATAAATGGACTGGTTCTTATGTAACACTTTTCTACTCTGAGCACTCAATGTGCTTTACTCAACTTGCTTCACTCGTCCATTCACACAAGCACTTTTTTCTATAGTCTTTCTATCCAAGTGCTTACTAGCTAACATTCACACACATTAATGCATCCATTGGAGTATGAGAGAGCAACTTGGGGAAGACTAGACCAAAAGGAAGACTAGAGCACACGGGGCATCAAACCACCAACCGTCTGGTTAACAGGTAACATGCTCTACCACCTGAGCCACAGCCACCCCGTGGACACTCCCATGAAGAAACTATAGATTCTAGTGGCTCTTAGTCCAGCTAGCTTCTAGACATAAATATATAGTCACAATATATCAAATAATCAAATATAATCACAGAATGGCACAAGATGGGTGCATGCAAATAGGCAATATAAGATACTTTATGCGCAAGAATGTTCTTCGGAATATGAAGACAGAGACTAATTTTATTTTAGTATATTTAAAATGATACTTTTAGATTTCATGGGACAAGCACTGCTCTCTTTCCTTGCCCTTGCTATGTGATTATGTTGCTCCAACTAAACTAAAGAATTAATTTAGTACTACAAAACTTCTGTCACCTTACTTTTTGTAGCATTTGCCTTCACATATTATGTGAACAAAACTCTTTACTTGATTCTGTGATGTTTGAGGTCAGAGATGAAGATCCATCCATCATTGTCCCTGTAGGTTTCTTGTGGCGTCTGCTGATTTGTTATTATAACAATGCAGCCCTTGTGAGGATTACTGCACTTACAGTGCTTTTACAAAGCAGAGCTACCGTGCTGAAAATAATATTCCCTTTAAAATAATGTAAAGTAAATATAAAGGGTTAATGTTAACCATGCTTCTTGATCTCTGGATTCCTCCCCCCTCTCTTAATGCAACCTGATGTTTTCACCTTTCGTGTCATTGGCTGAGGTCCGAGTCCTGCTGCCAGTGGATGTGCTCCAGGCATATATAAAATGACTAAAACTGGATTGCTGTCAAAGCTTTCAGAACACAATGTGTTTTGAGAGTATGCTCTAAATCTTTGTTTTATTTATTAGGTTAGAATTACCAGCTTCCCTAAAGTTTTCTCAGATGACTTAGATGTTGCTTCAAATGCTGCATCTGCCACATTTTTTTCTAAACTATACAGGCAAAGTAAAGCTTGAACTGTCTTATATCTTTTATTAACTTATGGAACCTGAAAACTACCATTATACAATTTTAAATATTAGTGATTTCTTGCCCAATGTTCACCATGTATAAATGTAATTATGGAGGATTCCCCCCCGAAAAAATAAATAAATAAATAAATCAAATTCTGACTAAAGATCAAAGAATATTTTTAAGCCTCATTGTCAAGAGATGCAATTAAGAGCACATTCTGACTGGAGAATAATTGCTTGTTCATTACAAAAGATCATTAAAGTTGCACGAAGATGAATGTGAGCTATCTAACCACATCCATCTTGAAACATTTATACACCTAATACTTCATAGAGAAAAATATTTCCATTGCAACTTAAAAAGGGTGCAGTAGTATATACACACACACACACACACATACTATATACACATACACATCCTGAGCCATATGCCTGTTCATCTTAGCTGCTATGATGCTTGACATGGTACTGGGGCAGACTGGCCAGTAGTTGGATGGGACCGATCCCTTCTGGGGATCCTTGGGGATCAGGAATGTCAGGACTGTCCAGTCTTCAGTTAGCCTTTAGTTAGGGTGTGTCTCATCTACTAGCAGCTTCTTCTTGTGACTCATGTCAGGGCCTGGTGCTCATACTGGAAACCCATTATCTCATAGGGTATGTCTATAAGGTTCTCCCCGTGTTTGCGTGAGTTCTCCCCAGGTCCTCCGGCTTCCTCCCACAGTCCAAAGATATGCACTTAGTGGGGATATGAATGTGTGAGTGAACGTGAGTGCGAATGGTTGTCTGTGTATATGTGTTAGCCCTGCGACAGACTGGCGACCTATCCAGGGCGTACCCTGCCTCTTGCCCTAAGACAGCTTGGATAGGCTCCAGCTCCCCCCGCAACCCTGAAAAAGGATAAGCAGAAGCAAGTGGATGGATGGATATTTCTTTGTGTGTGTGTGTGTGTGTGTGTGTGTGTGTGTGTGTGTGTGTGTGTGTGTGTGCGCGCGCGTGTGTGTACAAAAAACAAATAAAAAACAACCAAAAGGAAACATGCCCTGCTGTGGCAGTTACTAAAACTGACAAAGCACTTAAAATATCCATTGTCAGCCAAGATTTTAATAACCATTTATTCAGACAATTGAACAGGGGAGGGTAGCCAAATGTTAAAGTGTAATGTTGAGCCACTTGGCTTGTTCTACTTCAGGCATTTTTTATTTTTGTTGCACATAATAAATATATTAAATGTGTTCTGACAAATGACAAAACTTCACATAAATGTACTATGCTGCATATTGTACCTTATCACTGTCTGACCCTATTTTACAAACTACACATTACATAGTAAACTTTAATGAATAATGAGTCCTCATTTCGAAGTAATTTGAATGCAGCTTAGCACACGGGATAAAGAGAGAGAAATCAACTCTGTGAATATGACAGGAGGTTTAAAGTGGCACACTGTTGTCTTTTAAGAAATGGTGACTTTAGTCAGTGGTGGACTAGCAATGTGTTATAGAAGAAGTTTTTGTTTCACTGAAAAAAATGTTCAAACTGGGTACGTGACTATACAAAGAAAGGATGAATTCATTTCTCAGTAGTGGAAGTTGACCTTATTAAGTTGATCTTTGATTATTTCATTATCGTTCTTTGAAGAAACTTTCAAGTACCTTGGCTATCAGTTGGCGTTACCTCTGCCTGTAGAATCTGCCCATAGACAAATACTCCATCTTAAATCTGACAAGTCTGAGTGGGAGATCAGGAGATTGATTGGTGAAACATCAGCTTTAATGCAGTGTTTATGCTAGACTGTAGTGCTGAAAGAGCAAGCTAATCATTAGAGTCAAGCCCTCAGTTTGTCTGCTTCTTTATGGTTATACCCTCAGATCATCAGGCAGTAGCAGAAAAAATGACACTGCCAAGCTGAGCTTCTTTTACAAGAAATACAGATCGCACCTCTTGCTCTTATGCTTTGATACATGTCAGAGAACTCTGATTAGGTTGTCTCAGCAGGTTTTGCAGCTATCTCTGGTAAGAAGGTGACCCTGGAACAGGCCCACAAAATTTGAAGCAAGGGCACCTTTGGGTCAGCCAGGAGGTGAATTTAAAAGGGGAAATAAGTCTCTTGACTTGAAGACAATGTGACCCAGGTCAGAAAAGCTGCTGAACATGAATTAATGGGAAAACATGATAAATCATGTTTAGTAGTTTTAAAATCCAAATGAACATTACCTTTTAAAGCAATGTTGACCCAAGTGCTGATTTAATATCAGTATTTTTGAGTATACAGTGCAGCGGTCCCCAGCCTTTTTTGCACCACGGAGCGGTTTATGTCCTACAGTATTTTCACGGACCGGCCTTTAAGGTGTCACAGATAAATACAACAAAATAAAACAAGTACCAGTTCCAGAAAAAGAAGATTTATCCATAACACACGGGAAAAGACCCAGGGAAACCAAGTTAACGATAAAAATGATTAAAAAAATAACACTAAAACCCGATAAAAAACATAAGTTTCACACCTCAGCCTCAACTCTCGAGGCCCAGTACCAATCGACTTACGGACCAGTACCGGTCCGTGGCCCAGGGGTTTGGGACCACTGATACAGTGTACTTGCCATGCTTGCCTGTTTACTCACTTGCTGGCGGGGATACACCATGCATGGTAATTTGTCTGTGAAATGTAGCTCATTTCTTCAGCAGTTTCATTATACTTATCACAGACAGTGCACTGCTGACTGCTTTCTTGGTCACCTAGCTGACAAAGTGCAGTGCCAGCAGAAGTTGAGCAAAGCCTCTATCACCACACATCATTGAAGCACCTCCACATAACCCATATCAGTGGATTGCTTTCCACTTAAAACCTGTCTGCAAAAAGCAGATAACTAGAAACCCTCTGTAGAAATACCTATAGAGCAAGTGCTCTTGGCTCTCAACCAAAACATATACTGCTGAGGGCTTTAAAATGGAAAAGTCATGATACATGTAGATTCAAAGAATTAAAGAAATAATTTCAATAGATGTTTGGTAGTTTTCAGATCAGCAATTAAGGTAACCATCTTGCAATTCAGATGTACATCAGACTTTTCTTAAAAAAGTTGGAATGCTATCTAAATAAATGAATTTAAAAGAAAACAAAAGGCAAATCATGTAATGTAATGATTTTCCCTTCTGTACAGAAATGTGGCTCATTCCTGTACATAAGGGACAAGGCTAACAATCAATCTTGAATTGCACTGAATAAAAACTAATTCAATAAATAAAATATCAATCAGAAAAGAAGGGTACCTGGAAATGGGGATGTGCACAGGAAAAGTGTCAGTTTAGAAAAATGTTTAGGTTTTTTCTCATCCACTGCTTTGGGAAAAGTAGAACAAAAGAATAAATAACCAAAAGAAACCTTAGATAAAAAAGTTTCTTAGTAAAAAAAACTGTTAAAAATGACAATTAGCTGCATGTTATATCATGCAGTATGAATGATTGAATTGAATTTAATGATTTTCAAATAATTTACAAAATGTTAAACGATTAGAAAAAAACTTCAAGCAAACAAGTTTAGTTTGAAAGAAAAAGACATTCAGCAATCAGTGTAAACAACAATCCATCTGTATTCCTGCTTCAAACCCTCTGGAAACAGGCTTATCAAATAGAAAATTGAAAAATGCTTCCCTATTTTTACCTCAGAGAATTAACAGTAATTATACTAATTAACAACCTCTATGCCTATAAAAAAACAAGGATGATTTTTGTGTAAGTGATTTTATGGACTGGTCATTTCAAATGTTGTGTGACAGTTGACAACAAATCAAAATGTATGTGTTTTTTTGCTTAGAATGACAACTGTGGCCTCTACTCTAAAGAGGTGAGGGACCAGCTATTCATTAGGGCACAGTTCAGAAGTCAGTAATCATGACTCAGAGAGTGCCCCAGTACACATGGCATGGTTAACTTGTGTTAACCTGTGAAAACATCATTAATTATGTTGAACAACACATACAATACATCTTGCTGTTCAGATAACAGCCTATTTCTGGGAAAGCCTTTGATAACAGCAAAACAAAGTACCAAAGCACATGCTCCCCGTATTATATATTATAAAAGCATAGTACATACAGTACAGCAACAGTTAAATTATTTGAAATATTATGAATAATAACTTGTTTTGTTCTGATAAGAGTACCAGTAAACAAAAGTTGCTTGTATGTGCGTGCGTGCGTGCGTGCGTGCGTGCATGCACGCGTGTCAATTATAAATACATGTAGGATGCATTTATAATGAAAGTAATGGAAAAGAAAAAGACATTTTCAAATGTTCTGAATTTATTGAGATCTGGAATTAACCAATTAAATTAAGCCATCATAAAAACACTAACTAATGCAACCTCTGCAGAGGTTGCAGAGGTCTGTTATCTGTGTCACGGTGTGCTGAATGGTTGGAGAACATTTAAAAAGCTGCTCTTTAGTGTTTGACCTAATGTAACTACAGGAGAACAGCTATTTTTGTAATTTTAACTAAGGGATTTCAGAGTTAAAGAAATTTCCTGCAGCTGTGTACATGGGTTTGTTCACTCTTTGTTAGCTGAAGTCCACGATCAAGGCTCGCTGTGGGGTGAATGCTACCTACTACAGAATGATTAGTGGTGGCCAGTCAAGCAAGTAGATGATTCAGCTCTCTGGTGAGACTACCTGCTGCTTGTTTGAGTATTTGCGAAGGCAGACTACATTCATATAACAGCTTCAAAGACAGTTTGAGCACAGCATGTTGAGCCACCCCACGAGAGAGTTGTTCTTCATCTGTGCAACTCACAGATTTTAAAGCTTTTCCTCTCTGTGTAGGTGTCAGAGAAAAGCTGTTTGTTTGTGGAGGGTATACAACATGTATAAAATGTATGGTAACTTTTTGCCTGTGCAGCATGTGTTTATCAAAAATGATTCGGCTTGCCTTTAATTGGATTATTTATCTTTTAACAAATTATACACACAAGCACACATACACAGTATGTGTGTCAAGCACTTATCTGAGCACTGTGAAAAAAATGACAAGGCTTGAAATTCCTTTGGTTACTTTTGTTTTAGCAAATAAATATACTGTGAACAATATTAGACAAGAGAGAAAATTGGTTGTTTTTAAATTGCTCATTTAAATTGTCAATATCTTTTCTGTTAATAAAATGGTTTACGTTTTCTAAAAGACTAGATTTGTGGAAAATATAAACCTTTTATTTGTAGGTTACACTGGCACAAGTAATTGGACTCCTACCAGTTGCTAGGGAAAAACGATTATTCCCCAACTGGTTGCAAGAGGTTTCTGGACAGCACAATCTATCCGCTGAGACTATAGCATGTGATGCAGAAGTGAAAATATGTTTTTGTGTTCATAGACACATTTGCTACTTTTTTTTTTTCCATTTAAGTAAACACCAATACATCAGTGGCTTTTGTAGAGAAAGCAACGAGATATGAGCAATTAAAAGATGTGGCAACCTTGATATGGCAACTATAAGTTTCAAATGTGATCATGTAATATTCAATGACTAATTCTAACCTAATCTAATCAAGCAACATATTCGTAATAAATAAAGCTGTGTCCAGGTATGACTCAAGTTTATGGCATGAAAGGCAAGATAACTTAACCAAGAATTATACTTTGCCTGTAGGGACCCCCTGAGTCCCAGTGATGTAAATTAACAAGAAAGTAACTGGAATCAATACTCGGCCACTGGGCCTCCAGCTTTCTATGTCTGTGAAAATTTGTGTCCAGAAACACAAATTAATAGATTAAGATTATGACCATATCAAAAACTGCTTTTGCATGGGATTGCGCTGGAGGTTGCTGACCACATGGTAACCATCACATGCAAGGAAAAAGGGTATATTCCATGACCAGTTGGTAAGAAGTTGCTTGTTGATCACAAAGAGATATTTGGTGCTGCCTGTAGTTTGCATGGAAAACATTGACTTGTCTGCAAACACTTGCAAACAATTTGCCAACCAATTGCGAACCTGGGAAAAGTGTAACATAAATCACAGAGAACATGTCTTCAAATAAAAGTTTTGTTTTTTGTTGTTTTGATACCTCTTGGTTTCAGCAACAGGGCACAACTTTCTCTTTGAAGGCTAACGTTCCCCATTTTCAGTTTGCATAGCACAAGCTTCAGTACTGCTTGGCAGACAACATCCTATGGAAACTACAGGTGACGGTGGCAATTTTCTGGCAATCAATGTAATCACAACGAGCTTTTTGGTTGCAGCACCCTCTTTGGAACCGATTTCACCTAGCAACAGCCAGCAGCCTCCAGCAACCACTCGCCATTTCATTTTTCTCTCCACAGGTTGCTGGGAGGTCACCAACTGGTCTCTAGGTCTGCATGACAGAGGCTTAAAACTAGCTGTGAAGTAGGATCTGAAGCTTCAAAGCATATGAAAGAAAGGCGTTTCAGTATAAGTACTGGCAGAACAAAAAACGAGTAGCAGCAGGGCGAAAAGACACTTTGTCCATAAAGTGTTCAGTGGGTGAGGATGAAGAATCTCAGGCTTATATTTGAATCAGTGCACAAAGCTTTTAAGAGTAAGTGTGCAAAAAGTTAAATTACCCTCTCTGATTCATTGGATGAGCTCTTAATTTTTGATACTGCAATACCATAGACTCTACGCACCTTTTATTTTTATGGAGTCTGCTCCATCTAAATACACTTTTTGGTGCATTATCCATGCCTGCCAGTTGCTGTCATTTTAAACTCTGCTACTCCCTCTCAGCTGTAAGCTTTTCCATTATTCCTCACTCACATTCTCATCAACTGCCAGCACACCTGCCCCTCATTACCCTTTATCAGCTACTCAGTATATAGACATGCCAGCAAACAATCCTCTACAGGTTAATACTATGCCACATCAGTGCTAGAGCATTTTTGCAATTAAGAAGCTGAACCAAAGGATGTTGTTTTTTGTGAAATCTTATACTTATAATCTCAGCTGTTTCAGTTTCTATTGTGAGTGAATGTGTCCATTGTCACTCATGTTAGCTGCATTTTGAAGTTTTTGTGATGTTAATTTTGACATGTGGTGTTTTTTTTTTTTTCTTCTTTCCAACAATATCTTTATTGCGTTTCAAAATTACATACAGAAATTGGAGTACTTCCACAGCAAAGGAAACATCCAGGGCAGCTAAATCATTGTATAACAGTCAATCGCCCTCCCTTGCAAATCAGACACTTATAAGATGTTAGAGAGCAACATTTAAGTGGAAGTACAAACTATATGACCTGTAAATAATAACTTAGTCAAACAAAGGAAAAGGAAAACACAACAACCCCCCCCCCCCCAAAAAAAAAAAAAAATACATAATAATAATAATAATAATAATAATAATAATAATAATAATAATAATAATAATAATAAGCTTCTCTATTTCCAAGGGTTGCTCAACATCAACTCTGTTACACTATTGTGCATGGTTCAAAGTTACAAACTCAAATGTACAATTCACACAGCATTAAAGATCAAGTATAAAAGAGATTAATTTAGGAAACTGCAGAGGACCACCAACATTTACACCCCATCTGCCCCATCCACCATACTGCCAAGATCCATATTTCCCATATATTGCATAAAGGGACCCCAGATGTTTTGAAAAAGTGGTAGTTTCCCCTTGATAATGTAAGTAATTTTTTCCATAGGTAAAGTTGTGGACAATTCCTTAATCCAGTTAATGTATTTTGGTTTACTGGTCTTCCTCCATGAGAGTGCTATGACTCTTTTTGCCAGCAGTAGACATAAGTCCAGGGCGGTAATTACCTTTCTAGACATAAGATGTCCATCAGGATATAACCCTAAAATAAAAAGTTTAGGGTCAAGAGCTAGTTGTGTACCCAATATAATATCCAGAGCTTGTTTAATCTCTTTCCAAAACCGTTGTATTTTATTGCATTCCCAGACACAGTGGAAAAACGTCCCTTTTTCCTCTCCGCACCTGAAACACAAGTCTGGGATATCACCATTATACTTATTAAGCTTTTCTGGAGTCACATACGTCCTCATTAGCCAATTATATTGCAATACTTTGAGACGAGTATTGGTAGTTTGTGTTTGTGCTTCAGTACATGCCTCCTCCCAGTCTTCCCTCCAGGCATTAGGTTTTCCTAAAGAAGATTCAGGGGAACCCTCTACTAACATATTATATAATTTGGAGATTATTCCCTTTCCAAAGCAATCTCTTTTCATTTCTGTTTCCAAAGTGGAAAACGGAGGGATTGATAAACACTGATTTTGAGATGATCTAATAAAGTTTCTCACTTGTAGATATTTAAATCGATGTTTGCATGGGATATCATACTTGGAAATCAACTCCTCAAATGACATCAAAATCTCACCCTCTGATCCCACGAGATCCCCTATTGTCTTTAAGCCTTTGTCAGCCGACTTCCTAAAACCAGGGTCTGCTCTGCCTGGAGGGAAAAATTGATTACCCCATATTGGGCTAAAGCGTGCAAAAGAGGTGGGTTCACCCAGGTATTTTTTAACCCGATACCAGATCATAATCATATTTCTGACTATAGGATTTTTTGTCTTTTTTTTCAACATTTTGACTTTTGCTGAGTATAGGTACTGGGGAAGGGGAAGAGGTACTGAACTGTTTTCCATATTTGTCCAAGGCGGGGGGGATTTATCTGTAAAATAATACATCATAGTCCTCAATTGGGCTGCCCAATAGTACCAAAGTGGATTGGGACATTTGAGGCCTCCTCTGTCAT
The DNA here is from genome assembly GCF_051167445.1 of Perissodus microlepis. NCBI lineage: Eukaryota > Metazoa > Chordata > Actinopteri > Cichliformes > Cichlidae > Perissodus > Perissodus microlepis. The sequence goes on along the minus strand of NC_140467.1, from coordinate 38,311,333 downwards.
ACGGCAAGTACAAGAGTGATAAACGGAGCCTTGGTCGTCTATCATTCCACAAAAAACGTACAAAAATTGTCTTCAGGTGTGAAAATAAGTTAGCAGGGGGTGACAATGGGATGTTCTGGAACAGGTACAAAAGTTTGGGCATTATGTTTAATTTAAGAACATTAATTCTCGCTATAAGTGACAAGGGCAAGGGCTTCCATCTATCTAGGGATGAGGTGATTGAGTCTACCATAGGGGTGTAGTTAGCTCCAACAATGTCTCTCAAACATGGCACTATCTTAATCCCCAGATAGGTAAAACAGTCTACCATTTTGAGTTGGAAAGAATTTCCAGCACCCTCTCTCTCTTCTGAGTTAAGTATCATTAATGAAGATTTTTCTTTGTTCACTTTATATCCTGATATCCGTCCAAATATGTGTAGTAGATCCAACAAGGCTGGGATAGACTCCTTCAGCTTTTCCAAGAAAAGAACAACATCATCTGCAAATAAAGCAATTCTGTATTCCTGTTGGTTTACTGATAGACCAGTTATGCTCTTATGGGACCGCACCGCAATGGCAAACGGTTCGATTGCTAAAATAAACAATAAAGGGGACAAAGGGCACCCTTGCCTACAGCCCCGTTTAATTTCAAACGGTTTAGATATAATTCCATTTGTCAGTATTTCAGCATATGGATCATTATATAAAAGTCTAATCCACCGACAGAAATTATCCCCACAGCCAAATCTTTTTAATATTTCGAATAAATAGGGCCACTCAACTCTATCAAAGGCCTTTTCGGCATCTAATGATAGTAGAGCAGTGTCCGGTTTTCCCTCCTGACTATGAAGACTATCCAACACTCTTCTCACATTATGAAATCCCTGTCTACCCGCAATAAACCCATTCTGATCACAGGTAATTAGATCAGGTAAAAATCTCTCCAGTCTTCGAGCCAAAATTTTGCAAAGTATCTTTAGATCCACATTAAGAAGACTTATTGGTCTTAGGTTACCACATTTATTGCACGGTTTACCAGGTTTGGGCAATAAAGTTATCAGGGCTCCTCTTAATGAGACCGGAAGGATTCCCTTTTCAAATGAATCCGAAAACATGTCAAAAAGAGGGGACAGCAGTTTAGTTTTAAATGCCCTATAAATTTCTGTCGGCAGCCCATCTGGGCCTGGGGCTTTACCTGTTTTCAAATGGTCTATTGCTATAGATATCTCCTCCTTTGTTATAGGTGTATCAAGATCTGCGCTCATTAGTCCTGAAATGCTGGGCAACTGAAGGGTATCTAAGAAGAGATCTTGCTCTTGTCCCATGTGTGTTATGTCTGAGTTATATAATTTTTCAAAAAAAACCTTAAAAGTTTCATTAATTCCTAGAGGGTCAACAATAACCTGTCCATCACTGTTTTCAACTGAGGCAATGTTTTTCTCATTCTGTAATTGACGGAGGCGCCAGGCTAATAATTTCCCGGGCTTTTCCCCTTGATCATAGAATGTCTGTTTAAGACGCAAGAGATGTGAGGCTGCCTTAGAAGCAGAAAGTTCATTATACTGTGTTCTTAGTAACAGAAGCTTTTGATGGACTCTTGGACAAAAACTTTGAAAATATTCTCCCTCAAGCATCTCAATCTCTGCCTCCAACTTTTTTGTTTTCTGATAAGTTTGCTTTGCTCTATAACTTGTGAAGCTAATAATCTGACCCCTTATGTAGGCCTTAAAAGCTTCCCATCTTGAGCAGGGTGATGTTTCATCCCTATTAGTATCAAAAAAAAATGTTTATTTGGTTATCTATGAAAGATATAAATTCTGAGTCTAGGAGCCACTTTTATTTAAATCTCCACCTAGGGGGATCTCTCTTCAGTCTCAAATCTTCATATATTAACGAGTTTGGCGAATGGTCAGATATTAAAATATTATCATAGTGACAGTCCTTTATTTTATAACTCAAATTGGCAGAAACTAAAAAGTAATCAATACGCGAGTATGATTTATGTGTATGTGAATAGCAGGAGTATTTTAAGACCTTAGGGTTCATATCCCTCCAAATATCCCTCAGATCAAGTTCTTTCATAAAATGTTGAATAGTTTGCCTACTTTTAGGATGAGAGAGATCAATACCTGAGCTCCTATCCAATTCTGGGTTCAACGTACAATTAAAATCCCCTGCTATAATAAGGCTACCAGACAGACATGATACTGTAAGAAAAAGATTATGAAAAAACTTTGGGTCGTCAATGTTTGGAGCATAGATATTTATCAGGATTATTTTTTCCGTAATAAGTGTGCCCTGTAAAATAACATATCTCCCAGCCTTGTCTTTAATAACCCTTGTCACCTGAAATGGTATAGATTTGTGGATCAAGATCATAACACCTCTTGCCTGAGAAATGAAGGGCGCAGAATATATACTGCCTTGCCACCTCCTCCTAATCTTCGCCTCTTGACTAGACAACAGGTGCGTTTCCTGCAGCAGCATGATATCAGAGTGCATAGAGTTCAGCCTAGACATTACTTGTTTTACCTTCTCCAGTTTTTGTAGCCCTCTGCAGTTCCAAGAAGAAATTTTAATTCTTATCCCACCAGACATAACATACAACACTGAATGAGCTTCCCAACACATTTGAAATATTAAAGGACAGAGAAACAAATAATACCTGAATGTCAAAAACTACATCCATAACAATGAATACTGAATATGCCCCTTTAACTTGAACTTGGGCACCCATTTCCCTCCCCCTATACATATTGGCACCTGTCTAACAGCTAAAGGTTGTTCCACCCAAAAGTGAGGATCAACCGACTGTGCCTGAACACTTTTCCCTTACCCCACCCCGCTATGCAAACAAAAAACTCGTTATTGAATACGATAAGAAAATCAGGGTACTAATAGTGGCTGTGAGCCTCTGGACCAATAAACAAATAAGTATAACAAACTGGCCTTTCTCTCTCTCCCTCTCACTTCTTTTTAAACTTAAAGCTCAGTAATCATCCCTCCATGCCAACACACTGTAGTATGACCATGATTACATCATCTCACCCCGGTCCACTTTCTGACCTCAGAGCCTTCACAAAGTTCTCCGCTTCACCTGGCAGGTTAAAGATGCGGGACTGTCCGTTGTGTGTCACTATCAGTCGCGCAGGAGGAATCATGCCGTACCGGATACCCATGGAGCGAAGCTGTTGTCTCACGGCGTCAAACTCTTTCTGTTTTTTGTGCACTCCGGTCGCTAAGTCCTCATAAAATCTCACCGGGCGATTCTTGAAAAGAATCTGTCCCTTTGCCCTGGCAGCTCTTATCACGGTCATTTTATCCTTGTAATTTAGAAACTTCATGATCATAGTCCTTGGTGCAGCGGTATTTGACATATTCTTCTGTCCGACCCGATGCGCTCTCTCCAGCGTCAGAGCGGTTCGTAGCGGCGCCAAGTTCAGAGCCTCCGGTAGCCAGTTTTCCAATAAAGCGCACGCGTCTTCTCCTTCTGCGTCCTCGGGCAGGTTAACAAGTCTCAAATTAGATCGTCGCGATCTGGTCTCCAGATCCAGCACTTTGTCCTCGAGGTTTTTGTTGTTATTTTCAAGAGTCCGTACCTTTGCTTCCAAGGTGGTAATGCTATCTTCTGCTACAGATATCCGGGCCTCCGCCTCGCTGACCCGCGTGGCACACTCATTAACATCCTTCCTCACGGTCTCTATTGCTGACAAAATACCATCAAGTTTGGAGGAAAAATCGGATTTCAAGCTTGCAATAGCCGCCAGTATTACGTCTGAGCCTTCGGCCGTCTCTTCCCTCTCAGTCGGCTCATCATTTCCCTCCTCCACCGCCTGGCTAGCGGTGATATTAGTCTCGCTATCTTCACGGCTAACGCTAGCTTCACCGCTAGCCTCAGAGTTCAACTTAGAAGTGAAGTCAGATAATTTCGATTGAGTCGGTCTACCAATGGTTTTCCCGGGTTTCCTTTGCGAGAGAGGCATCACAGCTGTCCTAGGTGTCGTTCAATGTCTAACAAACGAGTATTATTCAGGATTTTACAGAAGGATAGCGGAGCAGAAGTGGGCACGTCCTTTCAGCCAGCCGCCATTACCGGAAAAACCCCATGTGGTGTTTTTTAATCCCTTTTTAAACAAATGTTAAATAATTAATCAACAGATTTGTGTGTGTGTGTGTGTGTGTGTGTGTGTGTGTGTGTGTGTGTGTGTGTGAAAATAGTCAAAACATTCATAATAGGTCTGCAGGTCTAAAACAAAAAAAATGGTTTGTTCCCTTTAAATAAGCTGAACCATCTGCATCTCAAATTTTGTTAGGATGAAAGTGAAATTTCCTTTGTCTTTGATTCTGCTTTTTCTTTTAGCTAGTCTTCCCTCATTGATCTCTTCCTTCTGATCCTTTGTCTTTTTCTCTTACATTGAAATGACCAAATGAATTCAACATTAAACATTCAAGCAAATCTTCTGTTTTCAAATTATCTCAAAGTATCTTTTGCGTGCTCTACTAGCGCCGAATTGTACTGGGAAAAAGGAAAAAAACAAAAATAGAGAAAAAAACTACAGTTTTGATTTCAGGCATGTTGCCACTGTGATTTTGTGATGAAGAACCAACATCAAATCAACGAGTACCACAGCACGAACAAGGCTGTGAATCCATGAGAGAAACCTGCAAAAGCAAACTACCATCCATTATGAAAACATGCCTCACTCAGTGACACTTAGAACAAATTTTATACAGCAACAAGAGTGATGCTTCACAGTTTAGTACAATAAATATCAAGACAATTGCTCATGAGAGGGGTTATCTTGAAGTTGCCCTGTTCACATTTCATAGCTATGAATGAAACTGGAGTCAATCGCCACTTTTGCTAATAAGTACCGCTGTACAATCTAATGCAGTCCAGTAAAATTATCCTGCCATATAATATACTTTTATGATGACTGTGATGTTCAGGGTTTTTTTTTATGCTAACATAATGATTTTATTCCATCTGTTTTTGCATCGAGGTCATGGTGGTAGTGCCATTGAGCCAAATTATACTATCTTCTACTGCCAATAAAGACACAGCAGCCTTAAATTCTAGAGTGCACATTACACTGACACTGAGACTTTTTTTTTTTTCAGGCACTTGGATGACTCGATCATTATCTAGGTTCTGGAGCTTAAAAGGGTAAAAGATTAAAAATGCATTTTTCCCTTTTTTACTGAATGGTGTAACACCCATTAGTCCAATAGCAGGGACATGAAACAAAACAGAAGGAAAACAAACTGGGCACATGGGCTGTCTAGCACAACAGATATAAGGCAGAAGCCTTGTACACATGGTACAAAGAAGATCTGGCAATGGCAGCAGGAAATGCACATGGCTGATATATCCAGTAAAGAGGTACAGCTGCATACAGCAGAGCTCCACACTTAGATAAATTAGCAAGTATAAATAAACTTTCTTTGTAGTAATTCTAGCTTCGTGTTGCTAACTATTTTTGGGCTGCAATCACTCTTTCTTTGGCATATTATTTCAAATTCAAAGCCTTTAACAATAGATATATTTTTCATATGTTGTAATGCAGTACCTTTTGAATCAAGTGATGCTACAGTTACTGCTCTCTTGTTAAAACAACACTCAGCTCCACATGATAGAAGTTTTACATTGGATGCCCTTCCTGATACAAACCCAAAGAGGAACAGTGTGTCACGGCCTGAGGCCAGTGGGAAAACGGACTCTAAGGCAGACAACACTCGGAGGGGCTGGGACTGAGGGTGACAAAGCTTTATTTACAGTGGTGCAATTAATGTAAACAGCGAACAATGGTGAGAGCTGCTCAAAGTGCTTACCATAACTTAGAATTGAACTCAAAAACACTCATGAGGAACCGAGGGCTAAATAAACTTAAAACACGCTAGAAACTACTCTACTACTCTGGAACATGAATTTAAATAGAACATTAGCTTAGAGGCACAATATGATTCATAATACTCCACTTGGAGACACACAGTTTTAACTCTGAAATTCATAACCTTTTACTTTGAAACACACATGGCCTACTTGGCATTTCTGTGAAACAAAACTATAAGGAGCACTAGAAGTGTCCGTGGGGAAGCCGTAGGGCTGTCGTGGATGGAATGGAGAACCCGACACTGGGAAATCTGCCAGTGCAGGAACTCCCGAGGAGGGGGGCAGAGGTAAGGGTTTAATCATCATGTACAGGCGGAGGCAAAGCTTGGAGGGGAGGTGGTCCGGGTGAGGGGAAATGATTATCCTGAGCGCTGGGCAGGGAGGCAGGCAGGTAGGCACGGAGAAACTGTGAGCAGACCAGCGCTGAAATCCTAATAGGTTACGGCAGCGGCTTGACAATGTCCGGAGGTCCTAAAGGTTTGCAGACAATCTGGCGAGGTGTGAGTCTGAGCGTTGGTCTTAAGAAGCCGGCAATTCCAATTACGCTCAGGTGCAGCCTGTCAGCATGATGTGGCGGCTCACCCCCTGAGCAGGGGGCCCAGGGGTGGAAATGCCGGCCCTGTGGGAAGGCCCAGCACTCACCCGGACCATGACACAGTGCCTTCATGGAACTGAACCAACAACCTTTTAATTTCCAAAAGAATGTATTAGCCACTACACTATCCGGTCTTTAAGTCAGACATCATTAGCCGTTTTTGGGTCCAAAATCCACTTCTGGTCCCAAAGTCAAACAAAAACTGTGGCATCACTGAGAGTTAATGTGAGGGTTCCTGATGGTTAGGGACAAATGCAATTGCATGGCAGGATGCTGTAAACGGACCAAACTTTAGTCAGGAGAACAACTGAGATAATCCAGCCACAATACGAGGTTAGTTATTAATATACTGCTGCATGCTGGGCTGTAGTCACATTGTAAGGTTTTAAAAACTGAGCTTGAAAACGTGCTGCCGATGAATAGTGGTAATAAAAACCCAGAAAGGCCAACAGTGATCACTGACTTTTTTCAGGGGCTTGTTCAGATTAAACAGAACAAGATACAAAGCATTAAAACATGTTAAAAACACAACAGCCTTAATAAACGCAGAGTAGTTTGGACCGAGAAGCAGGATTCATATGTCATCACTTAACAGCCGGAGAGAGGCATATGTTTTAGTCAAAGCTTAGGTAATTACAGTCTATACGATGATATTATGTGCCACTTTGTTGCAGTAATTCTCCGCCCGAAGGGAGGGCGTATGTAACCGGCTCTGTTTATTTGTTTTGTCTGCTTGTTAGCAATCACATTTTCAAATTTTGTGTGAGGGTAGATACCAATAACATCTCGAGTTGATTTAATTTTTGGTGAAAATCAAGTGAAAGTGATGGTCACACCAAATATGACAGTCAGTAAAGCTCTTGGGAAAGATACAAGGGAGACAACCGGGGGAGTTGATAGCAAAAATAAAGGGAAGTATCAGCAATCAGGAAAATGAAATACAGCTGTGGCAGCTTTTTCACAGGTTTGTCAGTAGTTTTCAGCATGGGAAGTAGAGTCATTTATAATACATCGATATTTCTTGAAGATATAATAAAATGACATGAATGTAGAAAATTACATTTGATAACTAATAATATCCAATCAATGGACCACTTCTCCCTGGTGGCTTATCCACAGGAAAATGAATCCGTCTCTTGCATGGGGACCAATCTGAAGAAACACCCTTGTGTATAGCAACTCTGCCTGCTACTGTCCTCTGCCTGTAAATTACCTCTCCCTTTTATTTTCTTTCCAAACAGGACTGTCCAGTAGAGCTCACTGAAGGCACTAATATTTGCATCTCTTTAATCCTAAACACACATCATTAACAAATGTCAAATCTCAATAGCAAGACCAAGCAGATTTCTTTTGGGACAGCATTATTTGTACTTTAATTGGCCACACTCCTCTACAGTAAACAGTTATTGAATTGATTTGTCAGATGACAAATGCTACTTCCAGTTGTTTAACTGTTTTTAACTAGGGTTATAAAATATAAATAACAATATAATATAAATAAGTGATATATATACACAATATAAAATTTGTATTATCCTTATAATATAAGGACAATACCTTATAATATACAGCTGTCTGACGCTCAAATCACTGTCATTACTGTAGAAGGCAAAGTTGAACACTGAGAAATGCCGATTATGTTAGATTAGAGTTTTGCCATTTGCATTAGTAAAAAAGTAAGAGTGGACAGTGACAGGGCTCTCACAAAGAAGGGGAAACTGAAACCAGGAGAAAATAGTGTATTTGTTATATTGAAGCTGTAACAGGATTGTTGGAGTGCAAACCTCAGCACCAAAACACACATTGCTATGCTGTTAATATAGCTTGTTTCAGTGGCAGACTCCTAGCTCTTAACACACATTAGGGCAACTGGATAAGTTCATGCTATGACTTTACTGTATGATGTGTCAAGTTTTATTTTTATTTCTCTACATGGAAGTGGAAGGGGCAGCACGGTGGCTAGCACTGAGTTCAATTCCACCATCAGGCCGGGTCTTTCTGTGTGGAGTTTGCATGTTCTCCCCGTCTTTGCGTGGGTTCTCTCCGGGTACTCCGGCTTCCTCCCACCGTCCAAAGACATGCAGCTTGTGGGGATAGGTTAATTGGATAATCCAAATTGCCACTAGGTGTAAATGTGCGAGTGAATGTGAGTGCGAATGGTTGTCTGTCCCTGTGTGTTGGCCCTGCGACAGACTGGCGACCTGTCCAGGGCGTACCCTGCCTCTCGCCCTATGACAGCTGGGATAGGCTCCAGCGCCCCCCCGCGACCCTGAAAAGGATAAGCGGAAGCGAATGGATGGATGGATGGAAGTGGAAGGCTAACATTAAGTCTGTAAACCTGTATTATATTATAAGGGTCGGACAAAAGCCAGTTCGCACTTGTCTGTTATGGCCTCTTTAAAAAAGGGATTTGGTCTGGAGAGATAATTAAATAGAACCCTCCTTGAAGTTTAAGCCTTCTTTAGACATTCTGAAAACAGATGAAATTGCATTGTCCTTCCAGCAAAGACCCTGAAATGATTCCCTATTCACGTGTGGTTAATTGACAACAACAACAATTCACATTCTCTGAGATCATAAGCCTCTAGCCAGAGAAAGACCCGCTGAAGGTAAATAGCCTGCCTTGAAATAGGTGATCCCACAAAAGCTTTAATTTTTGCATGGCACATAAGATCTGATAAAACGTCTGCTTTGGAAAAGCATGAGATTGTGACGCACACCACACTGCCTTTTCATTGCCGGGTTGCCATTTTTGCAGGGGAGTCGGGATGCATAGACACCGTTCATAACACCTAAATCGACTGGCATATAATGCACCGTAATTAGGATTTTTTTTTTCCTTAATCCCTTTGAGGCAGCCCCAAAAGCTCCACCACAGCATAAAGTTTAGTTCAAAGTGTCTTACAAAAAAGTTTCCTTTCAGCTTAGTCTAGTCAGAAACTCACACCCTGCCATGTCAAAGGGGTACTGAACTGCCTGCTTGTTAGGAATGTATTAAATTCTCATGAGCATAACAACATCCAATGCAAAAGTGATAAAGAATGAAGCACTTTAAACTCCACCCATCCATCAGAAGATTGACGGTTTGATCCCTGGGTGCTCCAGTCTATTGGAATGTGAATATTAGATAGAAAGCCCTTAAGCACGCGAATGAAGCATGTTGTATGAAGTGATTTGAGAGCTCAGGTAGAGTAGACAAGCGCTATACAAGAACCAGTCCATTTCTCATTTGCCAGTTACCGGTGACAGTTTCAGCTATACCAAAAACCATCAACCAATGTTTAGGCTAATAAAGTATAGTATCAATTAATTGCTATTAATTAAAATAAATGATTCATGATTATGTAATAACATAATTGATATAATTTCAATTTGACTGAAGTAAATATATGAAATACAAAGCACTGATGAGTAGATGTATTTCTGATAAAAAAAAATCTATGCTTAATTTTAATCATGGATAATGATAAATTCAGCTCACTGTTGATAGCTGCTGCTTACCTTAAAATTATTATTATTATTATTATTATTATTATTATTATTATTATTATTATGTGTTACGCAATGAGGTTAAAATATAAAAAGGTTTATTTCATGTTTATGTTTAATCATTGATATTTTATCTTAAAATGTATTTGTATTTTATTCAGTAATTCCTTTCTTTTTTTTAAGTAATTTTATTGTCTTATTTTTCCACTTCTTGCTCCAATCTCTGGCTTCTTTTTAGGATCCAATGAAGCATCTATGCTTGTCGTTTGGGTTTTACAAAGAGATCAGTTTTCAGCCTCAGTTAAATTAATATCTACCAGAAAGTCTCTTCAGATACTTAATGTGCTTTAGGACTGATGTATGACCCAATGCCTTAACTAATAACAGGCTCAATTAGTGAATAGGGCAAAGAGGCAATGACATACAGCCGGGGAGATTAACAGACACAAACACAAAGTGAGACATAAGCATCTGTCTTATTCTAACCAAGTCTAATGATTAATCTCCAATTAGTCAGAGTGGCAGTTTACTCTCATATGACAGCATCTGTTTGGCAGCATCATCACAGATGAAGTTTTCAATTAAATATCCATGAGGCTAAACCAGTTTCTGGCAGCAAGACAGAGTCGATAAATACAGCTAGGTGACAAAGGCCACTTAGACATTTTCAAACCAGCCATCCAACATATACACAGAAAAGGGACAGGCAGTTTACAACATGTCGCGGGGTTAATGCAACAAGATAACCATTCACAATCAGATTTACACCTACAGATAATTAGAAATGATGCATAGGTAACTTGGACAGTACACGTGACAGATGAATGGATTGGAGCAAGCAGTCTGAAGGCTGTAGTTTGGGGCCAGAAATGATATCTCCTGGTCTCTGGGAGGTTTTCTTTTATGTAAACTAACCTTAACAAAATTAAGCTTAAAACACAACAGCTTAACAGTTTGCTCTGTGCAGATGAAGGGTCTGTCACAAGTCTGTTTAGTTCTCAAACATGATTGCTGGATAGCTGTAGGAGGTCCCGTCCAGTCTGCAAAGAGAAATAGTGCAGCTGTTCCCACACCTTTTTTTTCCTTTTGATAAGATCAATTTCTTAACATTTGACAAGGTGGCTATGATATTCATTTCAGTGGAGTGCCTGCCAGCTACCTGTGTGGACTGTCTTATTATCACAAGGCATCGGAACAAAGAAAAATCTGTAGTTTGACAGTAAAAAATTTCAAACTGATTGGAAGATTTGCAAGCACCCTTTTTTTCTGACAGAGACTGAAATGTTCAACAAGAATCAAGTTAAATATTCAACAGACATTTAAAGTCTATTTAAATTCAAATAGGAAAATCAAATATTCTCAGGGTTCCTGTGCCAGAGTCACTGACAGGTTTTACAGGAATTTGTGGTTGACTTTCAAAGCTTTGGTTTAATTGGAAACTCAGTTTTCCCCATGTGTTGATGGTGCTGAATACTGTTATTCAGACCTTGCACTGGCTGTTATTTCTTTTCTATTTCTGTTAGAGTTCTAAAATAGCTACCTTTGCTATTTCTGCAATGCCTAATGAAATGCTAGAGTTATGATTAGGTTGTTGTGATTTTTCTGGCATTTTTACAACATGCTCAAAATCAAAGGAAGCAGGAAGTTCAAAATAGCCGAATAGCAATGAGTCGTGTACAGCACACACTTTTGAACTTTTTCGGAAAAAAATAGAAATGATGAGGCAGCAATCTCTTTACACAGTTAACAGAGAGAGAGAGATACACTGACTGAGCATATTCTCAGTCAAAGTAGCATCCAACCTGCACCACTTTGCATTATCAGACTGATTATTACAGACAGTAATTGCCATTTTCATATCTTTATCCTGGAGTCTTTTTCTGAGGGTCTTTTTTATTTTAGGTTTGGATACAGATCTACTACCTAAACATTTCCAGGAGTTTGGAATAGATTTGTGTAAGATCTCCATGCTTCAGAATTAGTAGGACAATTAGTAGCTTCTAAAACTATATCCAAATTTCTTTTAGTTTTGTCTTCAAATGTTTAAGAAGATTCTGTTTAATAATAACTGACCTCACTCCAAAATAAGGGTGGCTGTAGTTAGTACTGTGTGCAGCTATCATCTGAAGGGGTTTGTACACAAAGTTAATCCGTATTAAATGCAATTTCATGCATAGTTAATTTCATGCATTTTCGTGAACCACTGTTATATTTAATTTTTGTTTAATTGAGTTTTCAGTAATTTTATGTAAACATTACTATGTTATATTACATGATGAAACCAACTGAGTTCACTGGCCCCATATTTACAAAGATAAATATGAAACCTTTTAAAACTTCAAGCTTCAGTGAATTTTCTTTTGTTTAATTTAAATTGTATTCATTCAACTCATTTCAGTTCACCTGCACTCCCAGTTTGGATTCAGGATAGAGAAACCCTCTCTACTTTTAAGATTCGACTCAAAACTTTAATTTGGTAAAGCTGAGCATTAGGACTGGATCACATGACCCTGAACCCTCCTTTGGTTATGGTGATATAGGCTCAGACTTCTGTGGGCTTAATGTGGTAAATCACAGCAAAAAATTCTGGCACAACTTCACCTACTTCCAAGGTGCATGGAGAGAATGAAAGAGTTCACAATGCAGGAACTCCAGCAACACTTAAGGGAAGATGAACAACTTTAATAATTGACCAATGCATTTCGGCTTGTGGCCTTAATGGGCTTAATGTGATAGACTGTGATACACTAACTCTCTCCACTCACTACTTTTTAATCTGAACCTGTTTATATATCACTGCAGCATATCAATAAATTTTGTCCCCTTCTCCCTTAGCTTGTGTTTTTTTCTGTGTCCCTGTGCTCTCTTTTTTTCTCTTCTCTTTCCCCCTCAAACCTCACCCAGTTGACACAGATGGCTGCTCCTCCCTCAGCCTGGTTTTGCTGGAGGTTTCTCCCTGTTTAAAGAGACTTTCTTCCACCGGTGCAAATTGTTTGCTCATATGGGATTATTTGATTGTTTGAACTATTTAAATACACTTGAATTGAATTGCACTTGCCAGCATATAGTTCTGTGCAAAAGTCTGGAGCATACCCTCATTTTTTGTTCCTAGAAAAATGGGAAATGGTTGAAGTAATGTATTGACACATGTGCCAACATACAAGGAAATACAGTATGTAAGGCAAAACACTTTTATTTTTCAATGCCGCCTGAACTCTCTTTGGCAAGCTTTCTTGTAATTTCTTTAAGTAGTCTTCAGGAATAGTTTTCCAGGTATCTTAAAGTGCATCTTTGGATGTTGCCTCCTTTTGTTCCATTCTCTGCCATGATCCTACATGGCTCAGATCATGTTGAGGTCCAGGATTGGTGGAGGCCAGTCCATGGTCGATATCGTCCCATTGTGTGTGGGGTTTGTTTGTTTTAATCCAGGTATGGTTTTACTGCACTGACAGTCTGTTTGGGATCATTGTCATGGTGAAAAACCCAATATGGAGAAAAATTTTATTTGCACACATAAAAGCAATGGTCATGTAACTTTGCACAAATGACAATCTTAAAATAATCAACTCTAACACCTATCAGTTTGTTGAATTGTCTGTTATTGTCACGGCTGGGGCAGCAGTCGTGTGGTTGAATGAATGAGGATCCAAGATGCAGATGGCAGTGGAGATACGAGTGGAGCTTTATTTACAATGAAAAATAACAAAGGTGAGGGCAGAACTGAACATAAACCTAAACTGGGAAAAACTAACAAACAAACCAGATAACATAATGACACCGGGAGATATACAGAGACGGCAGATGAAGAAGGCTCGGCAGAGAGACACTGGAGAAACACTGAATTAACACAGAGGATTCACTGAGAAACACAGACGACGCGACGAGGAGCACAGGCAGACACACACTATAAATACACAAATACAGAATAAACACCAAACACAAGATGAAACCAAAATGAAACACAAAATGCTGGGTTAACGACCCAGGACCATGACAGTTATGAGTAAACACAACACTTGGGTTATCCCTTGAGTTAGGTTTCTTTTTTATGTTTGAATGATTCATAGCTTAGTGTTATGTGGCTTAACAAACAAACAAACAAACCATTCATGGTCATGGTCCGATACAAGCATCGGACTGAATATGAGTAAAAAAGCTCTCAATGTCCAAAGAATTATTGCTCAAGACCATTAAAAAAAATGACACATTCCATCTATGGAATTCAGTAGATCAAAAAACTGGATTACATATTTTCCCTGTGGTGCTGTTTGGAGGTATAGGGGAAAAAAAACAGAATCACTTTCATATTTAAGAAGGTTAGTCATGACAAATTATATCTATCTAAAACACAGTGATGAGTCAAAATGGTGCACTTAGGAACTAAACACAAGCTTTTATTTTTTGAAAAGTATTATTGTCTTGTCTTTTATTGCCTCTTTTATTGTTACAAAACTAATGTGCACTCTGATTTTACTATAGCTGTCATTATTCCGGGGTACAGATGGGACAGAGCCTATAAGTGGTAATTTCTACCAACTGCTTAAATGATATATTCAACCTTGTGAGATCGTGTCTGCGTCGTGGAGAGATGCATCTGGCTAAAATGTAGCGCAAACTGTCCCTCGAGATTATCTGAACAACTGGACTTCAGTCTGTCTCAAATCTATCACTGATGCATATATAGATTTTTTTTCAAGATCAGATCAAAGTAGTTCACTTACATGTCCAAGACACATGATGTCAGGAAGTAACAGTGGTGGCTCTATGAGGGCCTGTTGCTGCATGCAGGGATCCCTTTTTTACACATAGATGTACAGACAAAAAAAGGAAGTCGGAGAAGCATAAAATGGAACATGTAATAGGTGTTGTATTGTTTCCTGAGCTGCAGAAAGTCAAACCTGAAGTAAACCTGGGAGATTTTTTCTTTCTTCAAACAAATGTACTTCTGATCAGGCTCCTTGCTGTGGGTCCTGCGTTCTTCACGCTTGATGCTATTCTTGGTAAAGTAATCCAACAACTGGTTTATGATTGCCTGTCGGGCAGTGAAGGAACAATCGCTGACACTGTTGGTGTTAAAACTGCAGCCGGAGGGCGTGAATTGATTTTGAGAAGAATGACAGATGAACCCTCACTTGCTTAAAGACTGCATGGGTGTGTTATTCCCACATGGTGGTCTGGGGCTCATGAAACTGATTAAGTCACCCTTTAGGTTGGCAAAACAAAACCAGCTGATCCATCCTTTACTTTTTTCCATGTGATTTTTGATCCCTCCGTTTATTTAAATTATTTTATTTTTGTAAATCTATATTTTTTATTTATATAAAATCTGTATTTTGTAATTTAATATTTTCAACATAATATGTTTTTAAAAATATGTTTTGTTCAACAAGGGTCTTGGCTAAGCTTGTTTGGGGAAAAAAAGACAAATGATTAAAAGCGAGAGAATTTTCCTGATAAACATCAATCGCAGTAAAAAAGCAAAATCCATCATTCAGATTTTCTGTGTGTAACCCATGGTTATTTCATTGCAAATTCTGTTTTTATTCTAATTTTAAGTGTTACTGTTTTGTTAAGTGTTGAGTTTTCCCATGTACCATGAATGCACCATAGCGCTGTGCGTGGTGACTTTCTTTCACTGCATCCGCCTGCACGGAGCTAGATGCACAAAGCTGTGTGGAGATTCAGTCCTGTAACGTGTTGCGCTATGGAATCAATGTTTTCTTTTAAGAATATCCTGGTGAGTCTCACAGTTGCAGATTAAGTTGTGATTCACAGTCCAGTTTCTGAGTATAAAACCAGTCAGGATACTATGTTTGTCGGAAATGTGATGTTTGTCGCAGAACCTGCTAACGATTGCTTAGCTGTGTTAGCCTGTGGAAAGTATGCTAGCGTACCCACATGTGCTCCCTGGGCTAATGCGCTTACATGTGAGGTTTTTAGCTAACACACCACGTGAGACACTTTTCATGCGTTATGATTTGCAGTGAAATGTATTTTTGTCGTTGATAAATTGTTATTGGCCAATGAGACCTGTATAGATGTGTGATGTGTAAAGTCAAAAGGGATAACACTAGAGAAATACGTGTTTTATTTTACAAGTGAAGTGATTGCTCTGCACGTTGTGTGCAGGCTGGGTTTTTTTATGGGGTAGAAATCTGCTGCAAGGACCGAGCAGTGCCATCTAAGAACTGGATGCCACTGGAGGTGCCTAGAAAGGATGCTCTCAATCTGAAGGCCACCTGTTTCCTTGGAGGGTGGTAGGGTACAATGATTTGCAACTTTTTTTAAGGATTAGCGTTTTTTTTTTATTATTTTTTTTTTTTTTACTGAGATCTCAGGACACTTTAGGTTGTTACTTTTTTTTCCTTTTGGGGTCATATCTGATTCCACTTAACACAAAAACTGATACATCTAAAAGCAAAACTGTGACTAAAGACAATTAACACTTACTAAGAACACTGAATACTAAGTGCACTGAACTGAAATGGACAGCCTACCTAATACATTTATGGACACTTGAAATTATATATTGGACATTGTTGAACATTACACGTTGAAATGATTTAAATGTTGTTCATATCTATGTTTTTGGACCATTTAAATGTGGAATACACTCAAATCACTTTTTTCCTTTAAGTTGTTGTTAGTCTCATTCTGAGTGGAGGGTTTTTCCTTCTTTAAGTTGAGTTACCACTGCCAGTCTCCTTACAATCCTAACTGAACCCAACAAGAGTAGATTATCAAATATTTGTTTTTTCCTTGACCTTGGATGACAGATTACTGTGGATTTGACTGATTTTGACTACTCAGTTAAAAGGGTGACATGTGCAAAGTTTTATCTTCAGTTTTTAGAGAGGATAAAAGAAGTGGCAGAAAACTACAACAAAAACAAACTAGTAAAAAGTGATTACTCTATTCAAACACAGTATCCTCTTTGCAGTTAGGTTTGTGACAGAGCAGCAGTTTCAATTAGGAGCCAAATTCTCTAATGCCCCAGTCACGCAGAGAATGGTCAGCAACCATGGAAAAATGTCCATTCACAAGCCAGTGGGTGAATGGTCTCTAGACTTGTGCGACTGGGACTTTAACAGTGTCAAGGGCTGCGAAGGCAGACCTTATATGTATTTAAGCGGACCCAGAAGCAGACAATACGAGGAGACAGATTAGACAGATTATTCGCGCTGAAGCACGAAGGTACAAAACATAGAAAAAATAAAACCAAGGCCAAATCTAAACTGGGAAAAACTAAACTAAGAGAGAAGCACTGGGACTGTGGAAAAAAACTAAGAACTGGGAACATGAGGGAGACAAACAAGACACAGGTTGACGAGCAGACGACCTGACATAAGCTCACATACTAAATACACAGAGAGGAGACGAGGGGAGTGGACACACATAGGAAACACAGCTGATACAAATAAACGTGACGCCACAGGGAAAGCAAAACTAAACACAATAAACATGGACCACAAGATTATCAAAATGAACCAGGAAACGCAGAGACGTAGACCGACACACGAGCTTGACACAGGAGGAAAGGCAGTAGAAAGAGGGATTGAGGGAACACAAGAGGGAAGGGACAAGGGATCACGAGAGAGAGAGACAGACATGATGGGCTGGGGGAAACATGGAGTAAACATGACTGACAGGGGAGATATAGAACGACACACAGGAATAGGAGACAAGACATCCTGACAAGACAACAGGGAAACGGAAATATAACTCAACAATGAGGAGAACTCAATACTCAAAAAATAGAAAACCCAAATATTACAACAGGAATAGTTCACAGAGACACACCATAAACTCAAAAGGCTCAGAAAGGTCAACCTACCCAGAACCATGGCAAACAGTAAATTTTACAGATGTCCAGTAGCCATCAGAAACCAGTCAGTGGGCTCCTGGCAGCCACAGATCACAAGGGGAAAATGTATATTCCATGTGGTTGCTGTGGTTTTCTGGTAGTAGTTAGGTCATCAAAGTAAAAGTTGTGTAATTTGAAATGTGTTGGTTTTACTTTGATAGAAAACATTATCCATTTCCTGTTTGGTTTCACTGCCAATCTGTGAATAGGTGAGTGTTTGCGACAATGCAACAACTGGAGACTAGGGCAATCTGCTGTTGATGACCCTGATGAAGGCCACAAGCCAAAACGCGTTGGTCAATTATTAAAGTTGTTCATCCTCCCTCAAGTGTTGCTGGAGTTCCTGCATTGTGAATTCTTTCATCCTCTCCATGCACCTTGGAAGCAGGTGAAGTTGTGCCAGAAATTTTTTTTTTGCTGCAATCTGCTGTCGACCAGAAATTTGCAACGGATTTCTCCAGAAGAAAAGCGCCAACCTACAGCAACTAATCACCCAGGGAAGATCTAACACTTGTTTATCTCTACATTCAAAATTAATATCTCAGACTTTTCATAAATGTAAGATAACCTCATTTTAGTACAGTCTCTTCTTCTTCCAGAATGGAAAAAACCAGTATGGATATTCTGTTCACTGGCTTGGGAGATACTTTCCCTAGATATTTTGGACCATAACACTGGAACACTGTAAAATAAATGGAAACCAGAGCAAAATTATCTGCAAATTGACTGAGAGACTCAATGCTCAATTAAAATCTGTTTTGAGTATAATTTGATTTTTTTTTTAAGTTTTGTTGTGTTCATCTAAGGACTTTTAGGAAATTGCTGTCAAAAAAATTGACAGTATTGCTTGGGGAGCAGTATCTTATCAGAGGCAGCAATGCTGGTGCGGTGTTTCCAAGGACAAATTAGAGGAAAATCATTATATACAACCTGGTTGTACATTTGGGGCCAAAGTTTTATTCATGCAGATGTGTTATTAGTGTTTGTGTTTCCCTCAACTGCCAGGGTTTCTAAGCAGCAACTGGGGTGGTTTTGTTAAGATGGAAAATGAATGTTGTTTTCTGGTTAAGGCTACAGGACACATGGGCAAACCTACTGCTCTGCCAATCAGCGGGAGATCCCATATAGTAAAAAACAAGAACATTATGATCTTGTTCTTTACTATAAAGAACTTTGCTTTGGATGTTCTTGGATGTGCTTTGGAACTTTGGATCTCTTGACATTAACCTCCTGAAGCCCAACGCCCCTGTTACCATGGGTAGGAGGGGGAACATCCTGTTTCACTAGCAGTGATGCTAGGTCTGTTATGTAAATATAGACATGTGTGGTATCCACAGAAATGTCAGAATCTCAGCCACAAGCTAAAAAAAAGGCTCATTTCTACGACCACCAAACACAGCTAAAACAGCAAATGATTAAAAGAGCAGGTAAGCACATTTCGTGAAATGATGTAAATACAATCCCCATCCACAGTACATAACTGGACAAACTATATATCTTCTAAAAGCCGACATGTCACAGATTCCAAAACTGCAACTTTCGTCACGCTCTGATCAAAGTTCACCAGACCACCTGCACAAGATGACCAAAATTTCGCTTCATGTTTAAAAAAAGTAACATGAATTCAATCTTACCTTTGCTGTATTTATCCAAAACGTAAAGGATTATGGTTTTGTCTCATTTCCAGACAAACTCCATCTCCCATAATGCTCAGAGCAGTTTACCATCAAAAAATAGTCATTTTCTGTAGTTACAGAGATTTGATTGAGTATTGTGCGTTTTGTGTCATGTGTAAATCTCACCTTGCAATTTGCGATTGATGCTTGATGTGCACGTGGTGATGTTACCCTAATTCTATAGGCTCAAATGATTAAAAAGAGGGGTCATCATGCAATCAAGCAAATTGGCAAATAGAAGCTGAAGTTATTGCCCCTCAGAATTTAAAGTCCAAAGACTACTTGGTTTGCAATTACAATCAGACAAGACCCGTTATGCATGTGTGAGTAGGCAGTTTTTACAAGGGGATAGGATCATAGTGGAGACAGATCATCTGCTGTGGCGATGCCTAAATCATGCAGCTTAAAGAACAAGAAAGAGAAGATTAAATAACATAATATTTATACTGTTACCTTAAAGCACAGAATATTAGGGAGACAAGGTAATATTACTGCCATCATTATAATCTTGTAATACTATCCTAATATGTCAATGCATGAATCAGTCCAAATTTTTCTTGTGAGATTATTATAATATTACCAATGCATTACTATACTACTGGTTTAAATCATAGACATATTTATTGCCATCTAAGATGATGTTACTGATATTATTTGTTATTCCTTGGACATTACCTTATAATTAGGTAGTACATATATAATTTATAGTACATTCTAGTTTTGTTTCATTATTTAAAAAACAAAGAGAAAGAAAAAAGAAACATGCAAAGAGAAAAGAACTATAGTCTCTCATTGACACTTAACTGACTCACTAGCACTTGAAAAGCAACTCAAGAAGTATAATTAGGAACTGATGATAATTATGTTCCTCTGAAAATAAAGCTAATCTGTGCCTACAAAGCAGGAGAAAGCTATAAAAAGAACTGTTCAAAAAGCCATTAATAAAACAGTCAATCAACCTTTATTTATACAGCAACTTTCTTAAAGGTTAGAGGGAAGTGAAGATAATATCTGAAATGCCAAGAATACCTTGAGATAAAAATGTATGTTTGTTGTAATATGTGGGTTTAGTCAGGCTTCCTGCCACATAAAGGAGTTTTAGATACAGTTTACATTCAAGTGAAGAAAATATTCAACTGGAAAAATTGGATTGGACTTCCATTTAGCTGTGAGAACAAAAATATTGTTAAACCCTTTTATGATCACATGTAGGCACTGATAGAGCCCATGATCCTAGTTAAGTATTGAAATGTCTGGCATTTCTGTCAGAGCATTGGTAGCATTTACCAAACAGTACTTTTGTTTCCTACATTAATCACTGATGTGGGTCTGGTTGTGACAAGGTGACTTCAAGGTGATTTCAAGGGACTGTGAGAAAATAACAAGCCACAGGAACGTATTCTGTGTCATGTGTACACATTTTAAGATTTTTACATGCCATGTTAGGATGTTCAATTACTGTACATGCAACAAGGAAAGGTTGTGTGTTTGGGGTCAGGGCATCATTTGTGGTGGGAAATGACAAACAGAAAGCCAAAATTTTTGTAGCAATAATGAGCAAAATGACTTCATGTGTTGTTCATATGCCTTTTCATACCTGGCTGGTTTCAAACAATTTTTTGCCCTTCAAAACTCGTAACATAGTTCATAGCAGCATAAATAGTAAATTACACTAGCAAATACAGGAAACGCTTTGCTTAAGTGTGCTCTTGCCATGTTTAATCAGATTACAAAATGGGATAAATTTAGTATGGAGGTCTAGACTACAAGCTCCATGTTAATATCCTAATTCTGCATGCTAAACACACACTGGAGACAGAGCGAGGGTGTTTGAAATTTTAAAGCTTTGCAAGCTTTGCCAGCAAGACAATTGCTCCTGAAATGAGATTGATGTTGGTGCAATGTATAGTATGGAGATCTAGCTCAATGTAGGAGGAATGTTGGGAATAACATATCGCAAAGCCCTTGTATTACAGTGAGTGGGATTTATTGATGAACCTATAAAACTGTAATTGGAAATATAATTGTTGAGTAAACATGCCAATGTATTTACAGAAAACCGTACTTACATTATTAAGGAAACAGAAAAGCTCCAGCAATTTATCCAATACTGATAAACTAAGTAAAAACAAATCATTAGTCTCAACAAAAAAAGGGAGATGATGTGATATTAAAACATTAGTCACTGTTCTGGTTGACTGTAATGGCCCTTCTCCTGTAGGGAAATGGAGCCAAGCAAACAAGAGGCATAATCTTTATACATGATTTTGTTTGGGTTTTTTGCACTTGTTTGTGCTCCTTTGGATACTCGTGCACAGATTAGGATTTATTGACACATGCTGAAGCCTTTTTTTTCATTGTGCATGTGGGAGGCATGAAGAAAGAAAAGAGAACATTAAATATGTAATTTTATGATTCACATCTTTTCGTATTCTTTAATTTTTTAAAAATTAACATTGTTTTCTTAACGTGTTACTTCTGTTCAGTTTAAAGACGTTTACTAGAACAAGCTGGCAATGCTGTTACTCTAAAGGCCTTCATCCAGCGAAAAAGCTAAACAAAACTTGAATTTTTCCAGATCTAAATGTGCTGTGTAACATATGTACACACTGAAAGTGTTGTCATTTTGTGAAAAATTTGTCAAAAAATGCATTCTGAAAACAGTGGAGTTTACATTATGATGAGCTGATCCTGATGTTTCTAAATAAGAAAAGAAACTGAGATTCTGGGTTCATCCAATTCTTAAGATAAGGCAGCAGCAGGGAGAATTTAATAATTTGATCCAGGAGTTGAGGATGTACCACGGCTGCTTTTATATGTATTTCACAATGTCAGTGGGGCAGTTTGAACTCTTGCTGGCAGAGTAGGGACCACATCTGTGGAGCCAGGAAAATAATTTAATAGAGACGATTGACTCAAAGCGGTGTCTTTTTGTGTGTTTGAGATAAAAGAGGTATTTTACTATTGTCATACCATTGTATACTCAGTACTGGTGCTCGTTTTAAGATACAAGTGCACTCGTTGCCAAATGCATTGGTCTGATTGGTAAGATCTGTTTATTTGCATGGAAAAATTGAGCTTGGTCCAAAAAAAAAATGCCACAAAAAATTATGCTGTCGGTGTGAATGGCTGTATTAACAATAGGTGAGTCAGAAAGATAT
This sequence comes from Perissodus microlepis, assembly GCF_051167445.1. Lineage (NCBI taxonomy): Eukaryota > Metazoa > Chordata > Actinopteri > Cichliformes > Cichlidae > Perissodus > Perissodus microlepis. The sequence continues at coordinate 38,288,674 of NC_140467.1, read as the reverse complement.
TTTTAATGCACAAAATATTTTCATGAATCTTTTGCATCTGGTGTGTAAATGCCTTAAGATCAAACTCTATCAACCAATGCCCCTTATGTACCAAAAGCCACAGTATATTTGAAAAACATGTTAATAGCTAACAGAACAGTGCATCTCTGCCACATGGGTCACGCAGAATTATTGTGCTTCTCGATCTTCCAGTTTTGAGACATCTAATGTTTTTTCATCTTTCTGTCTACTCTGCTTGACCCCGAAGTACCTGAAGGAAACTTTCTGCCCACTTTATGAACATATATTACTGTTTATCAGGCACAGCCATGGTGTCCACGACTAATTTAATGGCAGCAATTGTTTCCTCTCTGTAACAAATCACAGGTCAGTAAACATCCTCCACATCTGTCACAGGGATGAACCATCAGTAATGAGAACACAAACACTCTCTGAAAATCAAGCGCTAATGACCATTACTTTATTTAGGTGTTTGTTTCAGGTGGCTGCATTCAGGATTAATTGGGACAAGAATTAAATAACTTGAGTGTAGTTAGGTGAGACTGAAACCCACCATCCAGAACATCTGAATTCATTGGATATGCTACATTTATGTCATCTGAGAATTACATCTTGGTCTCACTTAAGTTTTAATCAGTTTCTTCTAGTTTACTCATACACGCTAGCATGGCTGAAACTTATCAGAGATATTCATATGCATGATATTAGCATCTAGCTGTGCAAATGTTAAAGTCAGTCCAACTTTATCAATTCAAATCCACAGAAATCCACCATCTGGCTTAGGGCTGTTCGATATAACGATATATATCGGATGACAATATAAAAACATCTATCATTTCATTTTACGTTATCGTTTGTTTCGTGGTGTCGCAAAATAAACCGTTTACGGCAATATTTTTTTCATCGTTCTGATGGTTACTGTAGTGGCTATATTAATTTCTAGACGTTCTCTCTTTCTCTTATATTTAATATAACCACACTACGGACGGACAAGTGCCTGTTTTTATGCGTTGTCGTTAGCAACAACGACGGTAAAACCATTGCATGTCCACTCGTTTATTTTCCACATAAACCTTTCACAATAAAGCTCAAGATCCTGTTGAGACTTTTCAAAATAAACTGAATCACGTGAAAGAGTATGCAGAGTGTTTATGGATGAGAAGCAAAAAAGAGCCGTCAGGTGCTAAAAAATAAACCTTAGACTCAAACGTTAGAACGGGCTTTTCCCCGCAGCACGCCGTGTATTAAAATACTCACAAAGAAAACAGCGGCCGTTACAGCTTATGTCTAAAAATATATAGTTTCATGCATCAGTTAAAACACTCTACTCCTGGTACACAACGCCCAGCTGGAAACACTTCACGCAAGTCGAGCTGGCCGAGATTCACAGAATTTACAGAAAATGTTAAATTTTTGTGATTTATATCGTTATCGGGACGTTAGATGTCTTATATCGGGATATGGGATTTTGGTCATATCGCACAGCCCTAATCTGGCTGGGGCTTTTCATGTTCTCCCCGTGTCTGTTCTTCTCCGGCTTCCTCCCGCAGTCCAAAGACATGCAATTATTGGGGTTGGGTTAAATGGTCGTTCTGGTGATCTGTCCAGGGTGTACCCTGCCTCTCAGCCTATGTTGGCGGGATAGGGTCCATCCTCCCTGCAGCCCTGATAAGGATAATGAAAGAGGATGGATGGAATACATGTCTTACTGTCTTGGCATAATATAGCTACTCCACCATAGTCAGTTTATTACCATTAAAGCGAACAGAAATCAAATTACAAAAAGTCTGATTAGATGGAACTGCTCTGTGTCTATTAGCAAGAATAACCCAAGAGTTTTTTGGGTTAGTCTGTATTTTATGTTAATGCTGCAAAATCGTAGTACTCTGTAGCCATCAGTGTCAGAGATCAGAACACATACAACACGTTTATATGTTAGTTAAAGAGAAGGTTGACTGGTAATCTGTTGTGTCGAGACTGAATGGATTTTATCCCATCTTGCCTCATTTTAGTATGTTTCCCCCCTTTCATTCTCCTCTTCTTTTTTATGATTTTAATGTTGACATTGTGAAATGTTTTTATTTTTTTGATCTTCCTTTTAAAATTTGGCCAGAGACTATGGATGAAAACTAGTGTTGTAAATTGACAGTAATTGTTATTGAAATACTATTTGAAGAGCTATTTTATACTTGGTCAGTATGAATTACTAACTAATTTTATTGCCCCAAAATAGCTTTTCCATCCACAATGAACCATAACCACAGCAATAGCTGAATATATGGAAAGAGACTTCTTTTTTTTTTTTCATTGTAGTGCATTTGTTTCATTTATCTTCTGTGCCAGACATGGTTTTGAGATGTTTTAAAGTCCTTAGTTGCATGACCTACCCTTTGTTCCACAGGGACTATGTTCCAAATAAAAATAAATTGAGAGACCCATTAGCTTTCCCTGGAAACATAATGACCAGACACAAAAATAAGAGGTTAGACAGTGCTGAAAGATGTATTGATAAGAAAAGGATGCTGTGTTCAAAGATATCTCTATGATTTGTCTTATGAAAACTGTACTCTGAGCACAAACTGTAAGGCGGCTCCTGCTGGTGCTTGTGTTTTTGGGTCCATAGAGCATACTCATTAGTGTCCTTCCCCAGACACACCAAGTTCATATCATGCAGTGCCAAGACTTCCACTGGTCAAAGCAGCTGACTCTTTGTTGTTGGGCTCTAACACAGGCCCTCCTTATCCTGTGCTTTAGAAAAACTCTTTCAGGGCAAGCATAGCACATGATAGCCACTGAACGTTCAACATCAGCAGTAACATCAAAGTCTCTTTACAATCCACTCCTGATTCTGGGGCCTTCCACAAAGGCAGGAACAGGACAATTTCAATATGGACCACAAATAGAGGAACGTATAAGGATTATTCTAGAAATAAGAAACAGGATATTATAAAACATCTTTTTTATATTAAATTAAAACCATCAAATTAACACATTATTCTACTGCAGATTGCCTGGCTGTATTATCATTTAAGCATCCAAGTCCAAGCTCTAGGGATCATGGCCTTACTGAGTATTCTCTTGCCAGAAACATTCCCTGGAGAGATTTTTCCATCTGAACCTCAGTGACAGTCACCCAGAGAGAAAACAAGCTTGAACCACACACACCAAATCCCAAAGCCACTGGGGAATTTATCCTGCAAAAGAGGAAGTAAGATCTTCTTGACCTTGCCAGCTGCAAGTCAGGCTGTTATCATTTTCCATTAACATTGGCTACAGAGGTAGCTAGGATACAACAGGTTTTGTAAACTATATATAAATTATGTTTAAACAACACAGCAGTTATGTTTTTCTTCTCTTTAATAATAAATATAATAAGAAAATTTAAATATTTTTGGCTATATCTCATGGTGTGATTCTGTCCATGTACTTAGGGTGCTAATTATTGAAATAATTTGCCCTTCTACAACTTTACTATCATTTTCCAATGCTCTTTTTAAAAAAAATAAAAAGAAAGATAAAAAAAAACGAAGTATTTTTTATGACTTGATATTGTTAATGTCATTGATCTTTCTGAGTTAACTTCAATAATTACTTCCTCCAAACCATCAACGTGTCTTTTAGACCCCATTCCTACAAAACTGCTCAAAGAAGTCCTGCCATTAATTAATTCTTCGATTTTAAATATGATCAACCTATCTCTAATAATCGGCTATGTACCACAGGCCTTCAAGCTGGCTGTAGTTAAACCTTTACTCAAAAAGCCATCTCTAGACCCAGCAGTCTTAGCTAATTATAGGCCAATCTCCAACCTTCCTTTCATATCAAAAATCCTTGAAAGAGTAGTTGTCAAACAGCTAACAGATCATCTGCAGAGGAATGGTTTATTTGAAGAGTTTCAGTCAGGTTTCAGAGCTCATCACAGCACAGAAACAGCTTTAGTGAAGGTTACAAATGATCTTCTTATGGCCTCTGACAGTGGACTCATCTCTATGCTTGTCCTGCTAGACCTCAGTGCAGCGTTCGATACTGTTGACCATAATATCCTATTAGAGCGATTAGAACATGCTGTAGGTATTACAGGTACTGCACTGCAGTGGTTTGTATCATATCTATCTAATAGACTCCAATTTGTGCATGTAAATGGAGAGTCCTCTTCACACACTGAGGTTAATTATGGAGTTCCACAGGGTTCAGTGCTAGGACCAATTCTGTTTACATTATACTTGCTTCCCTTAGGCAGCATCATTAGAAGACATAGCTCTATCTGTCCATGAAGCCAGATAACACACACCAATTAGTTAAACTGCAGGAATGTCTTAAAGACATAAAGACCTGGATGGCCGCTAACTTTCTGCTTCTTAATTCAGATAAAACTGAGGTTATTGTACTCGGCCCTGAAAATCTTAGAAATATGGTATCTAACCAGATTCATACTCTGGATGGCATTACCTTGGCCTCCAGTAATGCTGTGAGGAACCTTGGAGTCATTTTTGACCAGGACATGTCCTTCAACGCACATATTAAACAAATATGTAAGACTGCTTTCTTCCATTTGCGCAACATCTCTAAAATTAGAAATATCCTGTCTCAGAGTGACGCTGAAAAACTAGTTCATGCATTTATTACTTCCAGGCTGGACTACTGTAATTCATTATTATCAGGATGTCCAAAAAACTCACTGAAAAGCCTTCAGCTAATCCAAAATGCTGCAGCAAGAGTACTGACAGGGACTAGAAGGAGAGAGCATATTTCTCCTGTTTTGGCTTCCCTTCACTGGCTTCCTGTTAAGTCCAGAATTGAATTCAAAATCCTGCTCCTCACATACAAGGTCTTAAATAATCAGGCCCCATCTTATCTTAATGACCTTGTAGTACCATATCACCCTATTAGAGCACTTCGCTCTCGCTCTGCAGGCCTACTTGTTGTTCCTAGAGTATTTAAAAGTAGAATGGGAGGCAGAGCCTTCAGTTTTCAGGCCCCTCTTCTGTGGAACCAGCTTCCAGTTTGGATTCGGGAGACAGAAACTATCTCTACTTTTAAGATTAGGCTTAAAACTTTCCTTTTTGCTAAAGCATATAGTTGGGGGTGGACCAGGTGACCCTGAATCCTCCCTTAGTTATGCTGCAATAGACGTAGGCTGCCGGGGGATTCCCATGATGCATTGAGTTTTTCCTTTCCAGTCACCTTTCTCACTCACTATGTATTAATAGACCTCTCTGCATTGAATCATATCTGTTATTAACCTCTGTCTCTCTTCCACAGCATGTCTTTTATCCTGTCTTCCTTCTCTCACCCCAACCGGTCGCAGCAGATGGCCGCCCCTCCCTGAGCCTGGTTCTGCCGGAGGTTTCTTCCTGTTAAAAGGGAGTTTTTCCTTCCCACTGTCGCCAAAGTGCTTGCTCATAGGGGGTCATATGATTGTTGGGTTTCTCTCTGTATCTATGAAGCGCCTTGAGGCAACTTTTGTTGTGATTTGGCGCTATATAAATAAAATAAAATTGAAAATTGAAAAATTTTCTAATTTCCATATGGGGACAAGTAACATTAAAACTGTGTTGCTCCTTCACTAATGATGCTTAATTCAATTCAGAAAATAGAAACTTGGCCCTTTTAGTAAAAGTAATAAAACACCAAAATCATTAAACTGCTTATCTTGTGTTTTCCTTATCAGAGCAATTAACACTAGTGTGGGGTGTCATAATTGAAAACTAATTTAATAAAAGAATAGAGGCAAATGCACACTAATAGTAAAAGAGTTCTGAGGAGACTAATATAGAAGTAGATCCCATAAAAATAAAAAAAGATGAATTGTCAAAATTAGAAAGGTGTTTCACACAATACAAGATGTATTAGCGTGTTTAGTTAAAGATAAAAGCTTGTTGGATTTAAAGAGGACCGGTCTCTGTGGATGGGAGATCCGCAGTCAGGTGCTCTTTTTATTTCTCTAAGACTGCAGGCTTTCATTCTCCCTGCTCGGTCAAAAATAAATGACTTTCTGAGCAGGACAGGTGGGAGTCGTAACAGAATGTAGACACAGTAATGGAACGCAGTAATATCAAATGGTTCCATTTCATAACAATGGGGTCCAACCCCTTATGAATAAGTCTAAAGTGAAGAGGATAAAAAGCAAGGATTTTCAGCCTGAGCTTAGCAGATGAGCAGGCTTATTGAAAGTAATAACCATGCGAGTTAAAGGTCCAATGAAAATGGCCTATATCCAACTAAATTACTAATTTTATCAGCTCCTCCTGGTGAGAAGTCTTTTTTATTTTCAGGTAAATGGACTGGGATAGAGGTAACTGCTATTTCTTTATCTGAATGGGGTTTGGGAGGCAGATAACTAATTGAAATAAACTCCAGACTAAATTCATGTAAAGATTTGATGACTTTTTTCGGTGCTGTCTAGTTGTTAAGAAACAGTGCAGTAATAAGATTAATTTAAATCTTTCAGGGATTCAGGTACCAGTAGAGCAGAAAAAGAAGCTAAAACCTAAGATGTTGACCTTGTATCATTTCAAACTGAGACCTCGGTTGATGCCCAAAGGTTGAATGACATCCTACCTCGTGGAGGTCATGGTGATTTTACACTCAATATTTAGAAGTGATAAAAAAGTAATATTAGGGCTGTAATAAATCTTCCATGTCAGGCCAAATACTCCCCTAATAAGCTCTTCATTGTCATATAGGGTATCCAATACAAACTGACAACAGCATCACTGAAAATTACTAAATTAAATGTAAACCTCTTTAGTATGGAAACAAATAAAGCAGATAACTGTTTTTGAAGTGGATTACATATTCACCACATATAGGTTTCAAACTCCACCTCATATACTCATATAAATGAACTCTCGGAGAGGGGCAGTGAGAGTAGACAGCTCCATTTATCAAACAGTGAAATGATTTCAACTGAAAGACCAAGGACACTATTTACCCCAGATGCAACTTAACAAGTAGCACTGGACAGGTATAAACAAAGTGGTGAACATGCCCTTTCATTCCAATTAGATAACATAAGTCCCAAAGTACAGCAAAACACCAAACACTCAAGGCAATGTGAAATTGGGGTTGAGAGAAAGACATTTGAAAATCTTTAGAGGAAGCAAATAAATATTAGAGCTGACTTAGTTTACAACTCAAAAATGAAAACACACATGCAAAGGTCATGTTTAGTATACAAATGATTACTGTAATATTTATTTTTATTAGGTAAACATTTTCTCTGTAATATGCCATCGCATTAGCATGTCCAAAAAGATTATATTTTCAGGGTGTCTATCCTTTTTGTATGCACAGTCATGGGAAAAACAAAGCACACCCCATAACTCAGCAGCTTTGAGAACACTCAGTGAACTGAAGAAAGCTTTAATTCACTGAGGTTTGCAGATATTTGTTCATGCACAGCTCTCTTAAAGTTCCACCACAGCATTTCAATCACAAGCTCTGAACTTTGTTTGTGCCATTGCAACACCTTGATTCTTTTCTTTTTCAGCCATTCTGTTATAGATTTAATGTTTTGCTTTTGATCATTGTCCAGTTGCACGACCCAATTTTGGTTAAGGTTTAGCTGTTAGTCAGATGGCCTCATGTCTACTTTGATATACAGAAGAGTTCATGGTTTAACTGCGGGGTCAGGCAACACTCGGCGTGGGAATATTTACCAAGCCTGGTAGTAGCTTTAAGTATCTTGTTATATGAGGACTGTGAAGAGAAGTGAACTTACCTTCATTGAACTTATCTCCACAGATTCACTTTGGAGGAAGACACGGATGCACTATTACACAAGTTTGGTACACGGGGAGGAACACAAGGAGGAAGGCTTGCACATTGAACTGTTATTTGAATCCTTTTTCACTGTAAATAAACGCACTGTCTATTCTTTCCACAAGCTCCTCCCTAGGGCTGGGCTACATCATACCGTTCACGGTAATACCGGTGTAATTTTGGGCAGCGATAGAATATGGGTAAAACGCGCATGCGCAGTGCCTTTGTTTACATACGCACATGGCGGCGACGCAGAATGAGAAGAGCGAAAGTGGATCGTTAAATGAAACGGATGAACCAGAATTTGTAAAAATGCTGCAACTTCAGTGGTGTGGAACTGGTTTGGCTTTCGTCCGTCAGATACACAACAAAGCACTATTTTTGGTAAAGCATGCTAGCGGGCTGTCGTTATTACCGTGTTCTTTGGAAAATACGGCACACTTAAAATCAATCCTTTGATTTTTCTGAAAATCGACAGTGCCCCTTATAATCCCGTGTGCCTTATGTATGAATTCTGGTTGTGTTTACTGACCTCAAAACGATTTTATGTACGACTTTGCTAAGCTACGAAGCCGCACCGCTTGATGGATTGTCGGAGCATTACGGCTATCGTAGGCAGGCGCCTCGCGGAGTGATACGTACTGTGCTTCAACATAATATTACCATATTGTGTGTGTGTATTAGGGCTGCTCAATTAATCGAATTTTAATCACAATTACGATCTGGGCTTTCAACGATCATTAAAACTGACTGAGCCGATTATTAGCCCCTCCCTCGTGCTTTACTCTCGCGCTGCTCCGTGTGGCAAATCGAGCGCACCTCTCTGCATTTCGAACACGTGTCACAACAATTAAGAGCAGCGGTCCCCAACCTTTTTTGTGCCACGGACCGGTTTATGCCCGACAATATTTTCATGGACCGGCCTTTAAGGTGTCGCGGATAAATACAGCAAAATAAAACTAGTACCGGTACCGAAAAAAAGAAAATTTATTCATAACACACATGAAAAGACCAAGGAAAACCGAGTAAACGATAAAAATGATAACAAAATAACGCTGAAAACCATACATTTCACACCTGAGCCTCAACTCTCGCGGCCTGGTACCAAATGACTCACGGACCGGTACCGGTCCGAGGCCCGGGGGTTGGGGACCGCTGATTAAGAGGACCCGACGGAAGCTCGGAAAGCTAAGCAGAAGTTATTTGGAGAGGAGAGTGACTGCCGTTGGTTGAAAAGAGAGGTAAAAAAAACTTCAGTGGTGTGGAAACATTATGGGTTCGCGGAGTCAGACGTGGATCAAATAGACATAGTGTGTAAACTTTGCTACAGTGTTGTAGCTGCACCACAGAGCAACACTGCAAAGTTCACTAAACATAGATGTTTACATTTTTCATTGCAAACATTTGCACTATTATCAGTATTTGCACACTATTTTATATTATTTTTTGACAATCTTTAAAGTCATTATTCAATAAATATCGTCAAATAATCGAGATCTCAATTTCAGTGAAAATAATCGTGATTATCATTTTTGCCATAATTGAGCAGCCCTAGTGTGTATAACCTCTTTTTAAGTTTTGTGGATATTATACATGGTTATGCTGAGGATATGTTGGCCAGTTTCCACTGGAAATGCCTTTTGGTTAAACTGTCAGCAAGGATTTGCATTTGCACTGTAAAATTTTTATATAACTGTAATGCACATAAAAAACAGAAGCTTGTTTAAGTGAAAATACATTGATGGGGTTTTTTGCACTAATAAAGTTGTGGAGTTGTAAAGTATTTTGTCTAGTGTCAATTATATCGTCAGTTATATTGTTGTCGCAAATTTTCAAATGTATATCGTGATAAATATTTTTGGTCATATCGCCCTGCTCTACTCCTCCCTCATTCTACTCACCGTGACACAATCAGCCAAGGTTTCTGGTGAACCTCGTGTGATTAGGTAGGGGATCAATAGGGGATCCATGTTCCTCTTGGGGACACTTCATAGGGCTTCAATCTGGGACTCTGCACCTGGATGACTGAGAACCTTCACAGACATGAGAAGGATTCTCCTGACAACCCTTGAACTTTGACGTTTAGCAACTGAGGCCTTTGAAATATAGCTCGTGGGTTTCTCTGAACATTGCCCTATCTGACCTTGGGGTTACTTTTTGCTGGGACATTCGACATTTAGTGACAGCGTCATTGTGTTAAAACACATTTGAATGCTCCTGCCCAACAATTACAATTATTTCACAAAGTGCATTTGTTTAGCAGTGCCTGGCTACTTACACTTTTAATTCCTATGGAACCAATAAGAGTGTATTTAGTTTCTCACTGTATAGTCCTGTGGGGGAAAAATCTTTTTCGCATGGCTGCATATCTAATTCCATTCTCACAAATGTGACAGTCATATCACTATGAACTCATACAAACACATTTCTTACCAGGAACAAGTCAAGAATTCATTAAAGAATACATTTTAACCAGATTATTTTAAAAAATTACACAAATGTTTAACAGGATGAAATAAAGCAGTGATATACATTGTTGAACTGTTTTCAACATTAAACTGAATGGAGTTCAATCTCACTCTGACTTAATAATGTTCTGCACAACTTTTCTTGTCATTAATATTTAACACCACGTTCTGTACCTGAGGAGCAGAGGGGGAGATTGTTATGATATTTCCCATTTTGTTGGATTCTGAATTCACAGAATTAGTGCTAAACTATTTAGTTTCCTCAGAGACAGACAGACAGACAGACATAAATGGCTGTAAACTTAACTTCTAGGCTAAAGCATACAACCACAGGGTATTACATATTCCACTACACTGATCTCAGTATATTTGTCTTAAGAGTAATGAGCTTTCCAATTTCCTTTTTAAGAAGCTCATTTATAGCAGAATTATCCTATTTGTTGTTACAATACTCCAAAACATTTGTGAGAAAATGCTCAGTCATTCATTATTGCTGTCCATTCAGTGATGATTCATTGTCAATACCTGGGGAGAACAGAGAGGAAAAGCAATCTCCAGCAGAGCATGTATTCCTCTGCAAGACTTCACGTATAAATAATAGATAATGACCTTTTGTAGACACTTGCTCTGAACTGCGGGTGTCCAACTTTAACTGAATATTTCTGTGGTGTCAGCCGCATAGGGCTGCTGGGTTTAGAAAGGAGCCTTGCCACAAAGATAAGTATTCTAGCCATTACTGTAACTCAATGGAAAGCGTGCTGCCCTCTTATAAATTTATAATATACACAAGGATCCAACCAGCATATCACTGTTAGCCCCGTGTGGGTTGGTTATGGCCTTTCATTTTGGCAGATCCTCAGTAAGCTGCGCTTTCTTTCCTCATACAACTTAGGACGAGAACTGCAGTGACATCAGGACTAAAATCCCGTAGCTGCTTTATAGGAATTAGACCTTTTGATATAATGTGATTTGTTCTTTCTTGTAGGCATCAAAACTGCTGCTTATTAGTGGTATATAATTTATGAATCTAACAAGACATTAAACTCAACCACACCCAGCTTTTGGTCACCATCACAGGATGTGTGCATGACGTGTCTCAGGTCTTTTTTTCCTTTTGTCAGCTCCTTTTTTATGTGACATTTCATCGCTGTTGACAAAATACATGGTTGGCAATAAATTATAAAACACAAAGGCTTTTTCCCCAAAAGTTTGAAACCTATTTCTTTAAATGGTTTGTTATAAACTTGAGTAGCAACCAACCTAGACAAATTCATTCAGGGAGAAAAAAATATGCCCCAGGCTTCCAGAATATCTTTCAGGGCATAGGAAGTCAGTCCTAACAGGACAAGACTTCTCAGTGACACATTTTTAACCTACTTTCGAGAAAAGAATTTGACAACTTCTCTAACTCAGGGAATTTTATTCTCTGCTAAAGCCTATGAGAGGTGATCTAACATTTTAGGAGGAAGAGAAACAATACTCAAGAAATCTGTAATCACATAATGTAAAATTAAGAAATCGCAACTTTTTCTTGAACAGCAAAAAATGAAAAAAAAAAAAAAAATCCATTGCCACACTTCTTTCTAAATCATGGCTTAAATTTAAAACATCTTTTGATTTTGCAAGTGTATGACTTCAAATAGATGGTTCACATTACTTTGGGAAGCCTGCAGTGCTAAAGAATTAATCACAGCATTTTCTTCAACAGCGAAGATCAAGTATCTCCACCAGTGAGAGTGTTTCACATTAGGGAATGCATTAAAAATTCATGGACTCCATCTCCCAGTTGGACCTTTGGCATTTTGTTGGCAATTCATTTCCCACAAAACTAAGATTAAACTGGGGTCTCCAATGGCTTTGTTAGTCTGGCTTTTTTTTTGTACTGTGAATTAAAGACTGAGATATAAACAAAGAAATTAAACACGAGTTTTGCTGTAAATAACCTTAGTTGCAATATTCAAGATCAATCGTTACAGCAGCGATGATGACTGTTCTTACAGGGAGTGCAGAATTATTAGGCAAGTTGTATTTTTGAGGAATAATTTTATTATTGAACAACAACCATGTTCTCAATGAACCCAAAAAACTCATTAATATCAAAGCTGAATGTTTTTGGAAGTAGTTTTTAATTTTAGCTATTTTAGGGGGACATCTGTGTGTGCAGGTGACTATTACTGTGCATAATTATTAGGCAACTTAACAAAAAACAAATATATACCCATTTCAATTATTTATTTTTACCAGTGAAACCAATATAACATCTCCACATTCACAAATATACATTCCTGACATTCAAAAACAAAACAAAAACAAATCAGCGACCAATATAGCCACCTTTCTTTGCAAGGACACTCAAAAGCCTGCCACCCATGGATTCTGTCAGTGTTTTGATCTGTTCACCATCAACATTGCGTGCAGCAGCAACCACAGCCTCCCAGACACTGTTCAGAGAGGTGTACTGTTTTCCCTCCTTGTAAATCTCACATTTGATGATGGACCACAGGTTCTCAATGGGGTTCAGATCAGGTGAACAAGGAGGCCATGTCATTAGTTTTTCTTCTTTTATACCCTTTCTTGCCAGCCACGCTGTGGAGTACTTGGACGCGTGTGATGGAGCATTGTCCTGCATGAAAATCATGTTTTTCTTGAAGGATGCAGACTTCTTCCTGTACCACTGCTTGAAGAAGGTGTCTTCCAGAAACTGGCAGTAGGACTGGGAGTTGAGCTTGACTCCATCCTCAACCCGAAAAGGCCCCACAAGCTCATCTTTGATGATACCAGCCCAAACCAGTACTCCACCTCCACCTTGCTGGCGTCTGAGTCGGACTGGAGCTCTCTGCCCTTTACCAATCCAGCCACGGGCCCATCCATCTGGCCCATCAAGACTCACTCTCATTTCTTCAGTCCATAAAACCTTAGAAAAACCAGTCTTGAGATATTTCTTGGCCCAGTCTTGACGTTTCAGCTTGTGTGTCTTGTTCAGTGGTGGTCGTCTTTCAGCCTTTCTTACCTTGGCCATGTCTCTGAGTATTGCACACCTTGTGCTTTTGGGCACTCCAGTGATGTTGCAGCTCTGAAATATGGCCAAACTGGTGACAAGTGGCATCTTGGCAGCTGCACGCTTGACTTTTCTCAGTTCATGGGCAGTTATTTTGCGCCTTGGTTTTTCCACACGCTTCTTGCAACCCTGTTGACTATTTTGAATGAAACGCTTGATTGTTCGATGATCACGCTTCAGAAGCTTTGCAATTTTGAGGCTGCTGCATCCCTCTGCAAGATATCTCACTATCTTTGACTTTTCTGTGCCTGTCAAGTCCTTCTTTTGACCCATTTTGCCAAAGGAAAGGACGTTGCCTAATAATTATGCACACCTGATATAGGGTGTTGATGTCATTAGACCACACCCCTTCTCACTACAGAGATGCACATCACCTAATATGCTTAATTGGTAGTAGGCTTTCGAGCCTATACAGCTTGGAGTAAGACAACATGCATGAAGAGGATGATGTGGACAAAATACTCATTTGCCTAATAATTCTGCACTCCCTGTAGTGATTGTTCTTTAGTTGACATTACAAAAAGTGATCTGCTGAAAACTTCAATGACCGACATTTCTGTATTTTTGTACACTTGTCTGAATTTTCAAAAGATGTCTCAACAATGAAGTTTTTCCAAGTACTTTTTTTTTCTATTTTTAAAACGGGGATGCTACTTTCACACAATCCAGTTGTCATATTTAATTGGAGAAGACGCTGGGGTAAACAGAAGATCAAGTTGCACAGAAATAACTTTTTCAACAGTGTAAAAAAAGACCTTTTCCTATAGGTAGTACTATGCATGAACAAGAATCATACAGTCTCTCCATTACAGTAAATAAATAAACAACAAAACATTGACATCATAAAAACGTAATTATTAGTAATTGTGACACAAATGTGTTCTTATACCAAATACCTTGTGTGACGTACAGCAGGCCATTGTAACAGTATTTTGGAATCTATTCATTGACACATGAATTTAGACATAAAATTCAGCAGTACAACATGAAACAGATCCACGTTACTACTCACGGACATGGATAGCTCTTCTCCATCTTGGAAGCTTCATAAAAATCCCGAAAAGCTTTTTTTAAGTTTTGATTTAACAAGACCCAACAGTACAGCAGTGTTGGGGTTGTTTCTCAAAAAAGAAATGTATTACACAAACGTATTAGACATTACTTATTACACAAGTAATGGTTTACCTTACTTAATTGCTCATCACAGTAAGTACTTTGTTACACTACATGTTACTTTTACATGGTTATGTTACTCATAGCCTGAAATGCATTGTCACATAAATACAAGTTAACAAAATACACTTCATCCAGGTGCCAATTTAGCTCACCTGGTTGCTCTGGCTGCTTAGCTGGGAATGACATAAACTGAGCTTTGAAATCACTCTGGGTTCATTGGTACCTTTGTGTTCAGATGCCACAGATGCTGGCTTTAATTGTATTAATGGTATAATTTACTACTGGCACCTAACACAGCAGTCAGGTAGAAATCTGTGCATATACAAGCACACATTGTGAACAATAAGCAAGATGAACAATAAATCATATGTTCTAAGGTCAAATGGTGGAGAGTCCCAGATATAAACCTAGTGGGAGTATCCCCCCACAGAGGGACAAAAGGACCCCCTGATGATCTTCTAATCGCCTGAGCCAAGGTGTGAAACTGGGTGTGGGTCCCAATCAGCCAGAGTTTCGGGTGTGTTCATTGTGAAACCTGGCCCCACCTTATCATGCGAATTCCTGAGGTCAGATGGCCCAGGATGTGAGTGGGCGTTAAGGCGTCTGGGAAGGGATCTCAAAACTGGATTATAGATGGCAGAGAGTTGGTGTCGTAAACCCCCGCCTCTGTTCAAAGATGGTCGCTCACAGTGGACATAGATGGCTTCTTTCACTCCTCTTTCAAACCATCTGTCCTCTCTGTCCAAAATGTGAACATTGGCATCCTCGAAAGAGTGTCCTTTATCCTTAAGATGCAGATGGACTGCTGAGTCTTGTCCTGTGGAGGTGGCTCTTCTGTGTTGTGCCATGCGCTTGTGAAGTGGCTGTTTGGTCTCTCCAATGTAGAGGTCTGGGCATTCCTCGCTGCACTGTACAGCATACACCACATTGTTAAGTCTGTTTTTTGGCGTTTTGTCTTTCGGGTGAACCAGTTTTTGTCTGAGCGTGTTGCTGGGTCTGAAATGCACCGGGATGTCATGCTTGGAGAAAACTCTCCTAAGTTTTTCTGATACACCGGCTACATAGGGGATGACAATGTTGTTGCGTCTGTCCTTCTTATCCTCCCTGCGCCTTGGATCCACTGTCAGGGGATACAGAGCAGACTTGATTCTACAGAGAGCACAAAATCACCTTTTAAGTGAAAGGATAAGACAGGTCCATTTCACCATAGATGCCCTCCAGATCAAGATCAGCCAGACCCTGCAGGAACTGGAAATCCTTCTACCCTCTCCAATCTTAGAAGAGGTTTACAAGTTTGTGGACAAGGCTCAGCGGGCCCAACACTCTAAAGGAAAAGAAAGACAACGCAGGAAATTTCACACCTTGCTTTCAAAAACACACACTCCTCATCCTGAACCTACACAACCCAGAGAAGAAAACACACCTGAAGTCAGTCAGGAGAAATGGGTTAAGAACTTTTCAGACAGGATTCTCACTGAACCTGAAAAGAGAGTATTAGCCAAAGGACTCAATTTTACCACGGAGGCCGTGGAGACTGTCAGAAAACGACTACAAGAAGACAGCTCCTTGGAGGACAGGACCAACTTCACACCCGATCAGATCTGCACACTGTTAGACCTCTGCCTCACCACTACATATTTCAAATACAACGAAGGCTTTTACAGACAAAAACATGGCTGTGCCATGGGCTCCCCCGTGTCACCTATTGTAGCCAACCTTTACATGGAGGAAGTGGAAAGGAAGGCTCTTGGCTCTTTCAAAGGAAGAGTACCCAGCCACTGGTACAGATATGTGGACGACACCTGGGTCAAAATCAAGACACAAGAAGTGGAATCCTTCACTGCGCACATTAACGCTGTGGATAAAAACATCAAGTTCACCAGGGAAGACACAAAGGACAACTGTTTGCCTTTCCTGGACTGCGCTGTGCACATTGAAGAGAACGGCAAACTCAACATCGAAGTTTACCGGAAGCCCACACACACGGACCAGTACCTCCTCTTTGACTCCCATCACCCTTTGGAACACAAACTTGGAGTAATTAGGACCCTACACCACCGGGCAGAACATGTTCCCTCTAAGCCTGAAGGAAAAAAGAAGGAACACACACATGTAAAGGAAGCACTCAAAACGTGCGGCTATCCTAAATGGGCGTTCTTAAAGTCAGCAAAGAGGCACAGAAAAGAAGACCAGACACCAACGAGGGAGGATAAGAAGGACAGACGCAACAACATTGTCATCCCCTATGTAGCCGGTGTATCAGAAAAACTTAGGAGAGTTTTCTCCAAGCATGACATCCCGGTGCATTTCAGACCCAGCAACACGCTCAGACAAAAACTGGTTCACCCGAAAGACAAAACGCCAAAAAACAGACTTAACAATGTGGTGTATGCTGTACAGTGCAGCGAGGAATGCCCAGACCTCTACATTGGAGAGACCAAACAGCCACTTCACAAGCGCATGGCACAACACAGAAGAGCCACCTCCACAGGACAAGACTCAGCAGTCCATCTGCATCTTAAGGATAAAGGACACTCTTTCGAGGATGCCAATGTTCACATTTTGGACAGAGAGGACAGATGGTTTGAAAGAGGAGTGAAAGAAGCCATCTATGTCCACTGTGAGCGACCATCTTTGAACAGAGGCGGGGGTTTACGACACCAACTCTCTGCCATCTATAATCCAGTTTTGAGATCCCTTCCCAGACGCCTTAACGCCCACTCACATCCTGGGCCATCTGACCTCAGGAATTCGCATGATAAGGTGGGGCCAGGTTTCACAATGAACACACCCGAAACTCTGGCTGATTGGGACCCACACCCAGTTTCACACCTTGGCTCAGGCGATTAGAAGATCATCAGGGGGTCCTTTTGTCCCTCTGTGGGGGGATACTCCCACTAGGTTTATATCTGGGACTCTCCACCATTTGACCTTAGAACTGAAGAAGCTTCTCGGATGAGAGGTGAAACGTCTTCAAGTAAACTTAAAGAAGTCCAGACGCTTTTCTTTGCAAGCTCCTTTGACTACGATGACCTGGATGACTGAGAACCTTCACAGACAATAAATCATATGTCATATTGTCATTATTTAACAAAAAACTAAGCCACAATACAGTGTGAGAAAAGCCAGGTACATCATGTGAGTCATTAGCTTGTAAAACCACTTTTAGCATCAGTAACTTGAAGTAACATGAACTGACTGTTTACTGCATGACTTTATAAGTCTGTCACATCTTTACAGAGGAATTTCAGCCCACTCTTCTTTACAATGTTCTTTCAATCCATTGAGGTTTTCAAGCATTTTTTATGCATAGCTATATTGTACTACCACAGCATTTCAATCAGGTTGAGGTCTGAACTTTGACTGGGCCTCTGTGATATGGGTTCAAAATGTGGTCATAAATATTTTGTATGTGTAAAAAAAAACTTTGTGTGTGCGTAAAAAAGATTTGTGTGCGTAAAAAAGATTTGTGCGTGCATAAAAAAGATTTGTGTGTGGACTTAGCCAAAAAAAACCCTGCAAGTTACAAGTACGAATTTTGACCCTATTTTTCTTCCTTTCATCTGATTGGTCAATGTCATGTCAATCACAAATGTAACAATCCAATCAGAGAACAGATGGGTTTGGCTGTCGGAGGGGCGCTTTTTTGAACTGCAGGTCCTTGAAGGGTAGCAGCTAGGTCCCCTAACTTTCAGTAGCTGTTGAAAGGAAAAAGTTGTGGTATATCAGTGGTTAGAACTACCATTATTACTTTAGGATTAGTTTAACACAAAGTCAGGGCTGACCCGGGACCATTGCTGTGAGTAACAGTGCGCAGCATAAAAGTCCTTTCACATCGGAGGCAGGATGTGCTGCTAATGCTAACTGCTAACTAAAAGCAAAGGATCCAGAATTTGTTGCGCTGGCTGCTGGGCTCTGTGGGTTTTTGCAGCAGCTCTACCTGTACTAGATGCACCTGCTCCTTGTCTTTTCTATCTCTGACTTTATGTCCTCTACAAGAGTTTCTGTTTTCTTTTGCTAGTTCTTCAAATGTTCAATAAAAAAAGCTATGCTAATTCATAACTAAGAAAGCTTTGTAATGAAGACTGTCATTTCCAAAACACTGCCTGCCCCCACCCCGCAGTCTGCAGCGCTGTTGAAAAGGCTGTGGAAGTCCCTGTATTAAACATGTAGACCTGTGACACAAAAATCACCAAACTCGGACGACCACAGACTGTTTTCCTTCGTGGTGATGAAGGAAAACGCTGGGTTGGCATGTAAAAGGGCATTTATTCCCTTCAAAGTAGTGATGTTCGATTCGTGAACGAATCATTCAATACTCGAGAATCACTTTACTGACTCGTGAATCATGATTCACAAGCCCAACTGACTCATCCCTGTTGCTGTTAGCAAACTAATTCCATTAGTAGAAATATATCTAGCTTATAATTAAAATTGTGGGGGGAAAAAACAACAGCCAGTTTCGTAACAAAAGCATTTCTGCTCTGAACTGGAAGAAAAAACCCTGAGTAGAAGCTCACATCAAAAAAATAGCTCCTCGGTTCAGAGTAGCATCGCGCTGCTAACATGCTAACAACACATTTGAGCTACTCACCCCCTCCCTTCCTGTGCTGAATCGTAAGCATAAGCGAATCACTCAGGACTCGCTCACCCCCTCCCTCCTGTGCTGAATCATAGAGCGAACGAATCACTCACTCACTCACTAACCCCCTCCCTCCTGTGCTGAATCAAAGAGCGAACGAATCACTCAGGACTCACTCACCCCCTCCCTCCTGACTCACAGCTTCTTCTTCTTCTTGGTTGGCAACCAATGTTAAGGCGCATTACCGCCCCCTGGCTCACAGCGCAGTGGACATTTAGATGAGAAAATATATATTTGACACACTTAAGGAAAATACTAATAAAATACAAATAAACAAAATAAATGTTTATTAAGCAATTTTGATAGGAAATTGCTTAATTTTAGAAATGTTTTTGCTCTTTTTTTTCTCTATAAAATAGTTTTTTTTTTTTTTTTAATCATTCATCTTAGCAGTGGGATTTACATGAAAAGGGAAACAAATTAAGTTTGAGTGAAAATGTAAAATTTTTGCACTCTCTGGTCAACTGACTCAAAAAATCCGATTCACTTTTGTGAGTGACTCATTAACACTCGATTCAGTAAAAAGAATCAAATTTACCATCACTACTTCAAAGACCTGCAGTTCAAAAAAAGCGCCCCTCCGACAGCCAAACCCATCTGTTCTCTGATTGGATTGTTGCATTTGTGATTGACATGACATTGACCAATCAGATGAAAGGAAGAAAAATAGGGTCAAAATTCGTACTTGTAACTTGCAGGGTTTTTTTTTGGCTAAGTCCACACACAAAACTTTTTTATGCACGCACGCACAAATCTTTTTTACACATACAAATCATGATTTACAAGTACAAAACCGATTTACAAGTACAAAATATTTATGACCACATTTTGAGCCCATACTGTGACACCTTTTCTTTTCAGCCATTCTGTTGTAGATTTTCTTTTGTGTTTGGAATGGCTGATCTTTTGCATGACCCAGTTTCAGCCAAGTTTAAGATGTCCAGCAGATGGCCTCACATTTGACTCTAGGATACTTTGTTACACAGAGCGACTGGAAGGTACCCATCATGTGGCAATCCACAATCCACATCATCACCCCTCACTCACCGTGTTTGTGCTGATATGCTGTGTTTGGTTTTTGTCAAATGTGGCATTGTGCATTATGGTCAAACATCTCCATTCTGATCTAATATGTCCAAAGGACATTGTTTATTCAGATGTAACTTTGCAAACCTAAGCCATGCTTACACTGTTTTTGTTTTGTTTTTTACAGAAAAGATGTTCAAATTTTGCCACACATTATATTGTCAGATCCCAAATCTCTAACTGATCAGGTAATTCTGCTGTAAAATATCAAATATTTTTTGTAAACCTTGACCAAATTAATTTCCTTACATTCCTAACTGGTTAACATTTATCATCATCAAAGCAGGTGTGCGATCTGTTGTATCCATATTTTGCAAGATATAATTTTCCATCAGACAGTCAAACCTTCCCATATGGAAAAGATATATATAAATCTTCTAAAGTTTGTATCTGTCTTGTGTCAAACTTGTATGAAAAGCATACAAGAGTGAAAACAGATATAAGATCCCTTGAAAAATTATATAATGAAACTTGTATGTTTTGGATACTTACTAAAAAATATATGAAAGTAATAAGAAAGTGGCCACTTTCATGAGTAAATCATGTAAGTTTTTACTATTTCTTTTCCATATGGGTTGATCCAGTCAAAAGATTGAATGCCATTCCTCACTAGTACATGTGTAACTAACAGTGAAGTGTTCCAATGTTTTTCTTGTGTTTATATTTGTAAGTTTCCTTTAATTGTGGAACTTTGTTTTGTAATTGGTGGTAGCGGAAGTAACGTGCAGCACGGACTGAGTTTGTGGTGACACAAGAGCAGAGAAGCATGGCGCTCTGTGAGTTCTGCTGCATCGTCCTACTGCTTTAAACTGGACTTAACTTATGTGTTCTTTAAAACTTAAGTTAAATTAAACCCAATTGTGGACTCACCGTTGAGAGGAGTAGCGGCTCGCGCGAAGAACGGACTTTCTCCCGTTTGGCTACAGCAGGCAATGAGGTGTGTTCAGGGTGCCTCTGTTAATTTCAGTTTTAATGAAAGTGCCATAAAAAGGCATTTATGTGTCTATACCTTTGTTGTTTGGATTTACTGTGATAAGAGTTATTGTAAACATGTTGCTTATTGTAATTGTTTTGTTTGGGTAGTTCTCACGATGATGATGATGACGACGCTGAGTGATCTTGCCGCCGAACATTGAATAAATCATCTGTAAACAAGAACTTGTCCGCGTGGTGGCTGACGGGAGCTACAGTGAGAACTCATCTGCTCCTTGTGAGTGGGCGAGAAAGAAAGGAACATAAGTCATCTCTAGCGTGTCTACAAGGGTCCCCAAGCTCCTGCCAGAAGCCAAGAACGGGTTTGCTCATCCTAACAATTCAAAGAAAAGGCATATTGATCTTCTCAAGTGTGCTGCAGAAAATTAACCTGAAGACCATTTGCAAGTTTGGATGCTTTAAAGTGTTAATAAGGGTGTCCTGAAGTGGCTTCATTGTAGCTGCAAGCAAGAAGGTTCAAGTTTACAATTGATCATGAGTTTAAAAAAATTGTGTCTTTAAGGGTTGTTAGTGATTTCAGACATGTGTTTAAGGGTTATAAGAATAAGCTACTAAAGCAGTCCTGGATTTTATGCAAGGTTTTATTTAAAGGAAGTAACCAAGTTTGTTACAAGCTATAAGGCAGTGTTATTTTATGTTATCAGATTCCTTTACTTAGCCTAACATGTCAGTCACAAATCTCTCTAAACTGAGTGACAATCCTGAGGCAGAGACTGTGACCAGGCCTCAGCAAAACCCTCCACTGTGCAGTTCTCCTCTGCAAAATACAGATGGTCCACAAGAAGTTCGAGTAACATCAGATGTTCATCCATCAACAAGTAAGTGTCCACAACAAAAAATTCAAAACCCACCTCGTAAAAGCCAGAGGTCAAGAACCTTAACTGAAAAGGGAAGAGGAATGTTAAACCAAAGGATTAAAGAGTTGGAGCAAAGTTTTAAGATCAAGTACGAAAAGTGGAAGGTTCTAGCAAAGGATGCTAACCATTCAATTTCTGACAATTGTTCAGATGAAGAGCTGCAAGCAATAATAAACAACATTAATACTGCTTCCAGCGAACTAAACGCAGCATATGAAAACTGGCATCAGGTGGACATTCCTGATAACAATGCACGCCGCAGAATTGATACCTGCGAGGAGGTAACAAGAACTGTTATTAAGACTGCACAAAGACGTTTGAGAGGAAAGGCACCAGTCAAACCACAGTTTAATGTAGATGAATCTTTTTTAATGTCTGAGAAATCATATGGCGTCAGTAAGCACTCACAGGTTTCCAGTCAATACAAACAGTCACACGTTGCATCAAGAGTCGCTTCTAAGTCCTCCAGTGCGTCATCCATGAGCAGACAAGAAGCTGCTGCTAAAATAGCTGCAGCCCAAGCAACACTGGAAATCCTACATGAACAACAGTGTCAGCAAGCAGAGCTTCTGCAGCTTCTGGAGGCTGAAGATAAAAGACAGATTGCAGAACAAACAGCTGAAGCCTGCAGAAGACGTTTAAGAATGGAGGAAGAAGAAGCACAGTTACAAGCAAAACTTGAGGTTGAAAATGCTGCCAGGCGAAAGGTTTTGGAAGACAAACGCAAGGAACTGGAACGATTGGAAGCACTCAAACAGTTAAGGGTGGCTAAGGCAACCATGCAAGTGTATGAGCAAGAGCAAGATGAAGATTCAGAAGAAGAAATTAAGCAGTTACTGCATGAATGTAAAACTGAAAGCCAAAGGGAAGGGGACCAATTTCAGTACACAAGTCACATACGTAACTCACCAGAGTTACACTTACCACAGCATGATGGTGGCATCGCAGCACTTGCCATGGTATTAGCAGATTCTATTACTGCCAGTCGTCTTCCTATGCCAGAGCCGACAACATTCAGTGGTGACCCGCTAAAATATAAGAACTGGAAGGCTGCCTTTCAAACTTTAATCGAAAGAAAAAACATACCAGCCTCTGAGAAAATCTACTATTTGTGCAAGTACGTTAGTGGACCAGCTAAGAAGGCTGTTGAAAACTATTTCCTGTTAGGCACTGAGGCTGCTTATAAGGCAGCATGGGAAGTATTAGACGAGAGATTTGGAAACTCCTTCCTTATTGCCAAAGCCTTCAGAGACAAACTCAGTGCATGGCCCAGAATTAGCTCCAAGGACAGTCTGGAACTTCAGGAATTTGTGGACTTTCTACGGAGCTGTGAAGCTGCGGAAAGCCAGATTAAAGGTCTAGAGGTTCTTAATGATTGCAATGAGAATCAAAAAATCCTCTCCAAGCTCCCCAATTGGTTGACATCAAGGTGGAATAGGAAAGTGTTGACGATAGAGGAGGAGACTGGCAGATTTCCAAGCTTTAGCCAGTTTGTGCAGTTTCTCATAAGGGAAGCCAGGATCGCATGCAATCCTGTGACTTCACTCCATGCCTTGAAACAGTGCGATGGAGAAAAGGCCAAGCCACAACGAAACCAGACTCCTGCAGCTAAAGTTCTAACAACAAACACTGATGAGAAGATTGCTGCCAGCAGTTGTCTGTTTTGTGAAAGACCAGGCCACAGTCTGTACAAATGTAGAAAATTTCTGGAACGACCAATATTGGAACGACACAGGTTTGTTCAAGATAATAAGCTATGCTTTGGTTGCTTAAAGCCTGGACATCACTCGAGAGACTGTAAGTACAGAAGCACTTGCAGTACATGCCAGAAAAGGCATCCAACTTGCTTACACGATAATCGAAGAGAAGAACAGAAGACACGAAAGACTGAAGGAATAAGGCAGGAAGCTAGACACAGAGAACAAAGCAATGAACATCTAGAAGAAAGGGAAGCTATAGTAATAAGGGAAGCAACATCCAACAGAGTTCAGCATGACAACACCAACATTCAGACATCTACAATCATTCCTGTGTGGGTTTCAATGATGAAAGAGCCTGACAGAGAAACACTTGTGTATGCTCTCCTTGATACGCAAAGTGACACAACCTTCATTCTTGAGGAGGCAGCAGATTCTCTAAATGCAAAGGGGGAACAGGTCAAGCTAAAGTTATCTACTATGGCCTCTACAAACAAGGTTGTAGCTTGCCAAAGGATCTCTGGGTTGCAAGTTAGAGGATTCAACTCAGAGAAGAAAATAACTCTTCCTACAACCTACACAAGAAAGTTCATTCCGGCGAACAGAGACCACATACCCACACCAGAGACAGCAATGGCATGGCCCCATCTTGAGCAGATTGCAGATAAGATTGCTCCTCGTCAAGGGTGTGATGTTGGTCTACTAATTGGCTACAACTGTTCTCAGGCACTTCTTCCTAGAGAGGTGGTGTGCGGTGAAGAAAATCAACCATTTGCACAGAGAACAGACTTGGGATGGAGCATTATTGGACATGGCAGCCCATACGTAGACTGTGGAGACACTATTGGAGTGAGTCATCACAAGGCAAGTGACACCGGAACTTCAGCTTCCATCAAGTCCCAAACAGGAAGTTCACTATGTATGCAGAACACAGATCAAGGAAGTCATCTCATCTGACATAATTAAAGCGCTTGAATGTGACTTTAATGAGAGAGTTGCTGAGGACAATCACTTCTCTCAAGATGACCTCCAGTTTTTGTCGAAATTGAAACAGGGAATCAAACACAAAGAAGATGGTCATATTGAGATGCCTTTTCCATTTAAACAAGAAAGGCCGAGCTTGCCAGACAATATGGTGTGCGCTATCCATTGCCTTAAGCACCTAGAAAGGAAATTAAGAAGAAACAGCAGATATTACCAGGACTACAAAACCTTCATGGAAGAGACCATAGCGCGTGGAGATGCTGAGAAGATCCCCAAAGCTGATCTCCACAAACACCCAGTGTGGTACATCCCACACCATGGTGTTTATCACCCGCAAAAGCCTGGGAAAATCCGCATTGTTTTTGACTGTTCAGCCCGGTTTCACATCTTTAAATGATCATCTATTGACCGGTCCAGAGCTGACAAATTCCCTTGTTGGTGTCTTGTGTCGGTTTCGCAAGGAAAAGGTTGCAATCATGTGTGACATAGAACTTATGTTCCACCAATTTCACGTGAGGGCAGAAGACCAAGATTACTTCCGCTTTCTCTGGTGGGAGAATGGAGATTTAGAAGCACAGCCAGCAGTCTATCGCATGAGAGTCCATTTGTTTGGAGCTGCTTCGTCTCCAGGCTGTGCTAATTATGGCCTCAAACATCTTGCTGCAATGGCAAGGGGGAATTTCAGCGAAGCATCCGTCCGCTTCATAGAAAGAAACTTTTATGTTGATGACGGTTTGACTAGTGTATCCACCGAAGCAAAGGGAATCCAGCTAGTGAATGAAGCAAGGGAGCTTTGCAACACTGGCAACTTAAGGTTGCATAAGTTCATTTCCAACAGTAAGCACATGTTGTCATCAATCCCAAAGGAAGAGTGTGCTGGAGGAGCCAACAACTTGGATATGGCTCTTCATGAACCACACATGGAGAGAGCCCTTGGTGTGCAATGGTGTGTCACATCAGATGATTTCCAGTTTAGAGTGGTGGTGAAAGAAAAACCCATGAGCAGAAGAGGGGTATTGTCCACCGTGACCTCGGTGTTTGATCCGCTTGGCTTTGTCGCACCTTTCATCCTTTTAGGAAAGAAAACCCTCCAGCAAATGTGTCATGAGAGAGTTAGTTGGGATGATCCTCTTCCAGATCATCTGCTGCCCCAGTGGGAATCCTGGTTGAGAGGACTGCAAGATCTAGCAACCATAAAGGTACAACGATGCTACCTACCAGGAAGCTTTGGCAAGGTTGTGAAATACGAGCTGCATCATTTTTCGGATGCCAGTGCCTCAGGTTATGGAGAGTGCTCATACCTGAGAGTAATAAGCGCATCGGGAGAAGTACACTGTTCCCTCGTGATGGGGAAAGCAAGGGTAGCTCCTTCAAAGGTAACAACTATACCAAGACTTGAGCTCTCTGCAGCAGTGGTGGCAGTGCGCACAAGTGACATGCTCCAGAAAGAGCTTGAAATGGAAGGCCTGCAGGAATACTTTTGGACTGATTCAAGGGTTGTCCTTGGCTACATCAACAATGATGCAAGGAGATTTCATGTTTTTGTAGCAAACCGTGTCCAACGTATCAAGCAGAGCACACATCCTGACCAATGGAACTACGTTGCTTCAGAAGACAACCCCGCTGACCACTCTTCTAGGGGACAGACAGCAGAACAGCTCAAGGCATTTAACTGGTTTAGAGGTCCAAATTTTCTGTGGCAGCTAAACCTCCCAAGTAGTGTGTTCACAGTGGGAGAAATATCAGAAGATGACCCAGAGTTACGAAAGACTCATGTTCACAAAATTCACTCAAGGGAAGAGAGGTCACTGCTAGATCGTCTTGAAAAGTTTTCAGATTGGGCAAGAGCAGTACAAGCTGTAGCCATACTGAAACGCAGAGCAAGGGCAGCTAAAGGCCACAAACCAAGGTTTAGTGAACCCACCACTTTGGAGGAGCGTAAGGAGGCAGAGGTTTTTCTCATCAAACTGGTTCAAGAAACACACCTTGCTGAAACCATGAAGAGTCTCAAGCTTAATGGGCAAATCAAGGCAATTGACAAGGCAAATAAATTGCACAAATTAAACCCATTCCTTGATGAGCAGGGTGTACTCAGGGTTGGAGGGCGCTTAACAATGTCCAGTCTTCACCCCCATGTGAAACACCCAGCTATCCTTCCTAAAGGAAGCCATTTGGCAACACTGCTCATCAAGCATCATCATGAAAAGGTGCAGCACCAAGGTCGAGGTATGACTGTTAACGAGCTGCGAGCCAATGGTGTTTGGATTCTTGGATGCAGTAAGGCAGTCTCCTCTCATATTTACAACTGCACAAAATGCAGGAAGTTTAGACGGAACACTGAAGGACAAAGGATGGCGAACCTCCCACAAGAACGCACGGAGTTGACTCCACCCTTCACATATTGTGGGATGGACAGCTTCGGGCCTATCTATGTCAAGGATGACAGAAAGAAGCTTAAGCGTTATGGGCTTTTACTCACATGCATGTGCTCAAGAGCCATACATATTGAGATGCTTGAGGACTTAACAACTGATGCATTCATCAATGCCTTGCGTTCGTTTATTGCATTGCGTGGAAGTGTCAGGCAAATTCGATGTGATCAAGGCAGCAACTTCATTGGTGCAAGGCACGAGTTCGCTGAAGCCATGAAAGAGATGGATGGAGAGAACCTCAAGAAAATTGGATGTGAGTTTGTTATGAACACACCATCTGCAAGTCATAAAGGTGGGGTTTGGGAACGCCAAATACGCACCGTGCGTAATGTTCTGGCATCCGTTCTCGACCAAGCAGTTAAAAGGCTCGACAGCAGTTCGTTAAGAACCTTCCTCTACGAAGTTATGGCAATTGTGAATAGCAGGCCATTAACAACAGAGCATTTGCACAATCCATCTGGTCCAGAACCCTTGACACCTAACCACATTCTGACAATGAAGTCAAGCATTATTCCCCCACCTCCTGGAAAGTTTATCAAGGAAGATGTGTACCTGCAAAAACGATGGTGCAGAGTACAGTTCTTAGTCAACAGCTTCTGGGAACGGTGGAAAAGGGAATATCTGTTGAATCTTCAGAGCAGACAAAAATGGAACAGAGCAAGACGAAATGCGAAAGTCAATGATATTGTGCTTCTCAAGGATGATTCTGCTCCACGTAGTCAATGGAAGATGGGAAGGATCATAGATGTCTATCTGGGACAGGATGGAAAGGTGAGAAGTGTGAGGTTGTTGATCAGTGACTCAACTCTAGATGCTAGAGGAAGGCGCACCACAAAACCAACCTATCTGGAGAGACCTATTCAAAAGACTGTAACTCTACTGGAGGCTGACGGGAGCTACAACATGTATTGCTGTTTACTGGCAACAGTGATTTGCTTGGAAGAACCCATTCAGCTTCTGTGAATCCTGGATTTGTTTTCATCTGGAAATATGTTACACTTTCATGAGGACATCTTAAGAGGCTTGCTTTTATAAGCACTTAAAGAATGTATATTAAAACCTACAAAAAAACAACCCTCTGATATATTATGCTGTGCACAAGACCACATCTAAACTAATCACTCTAATCAGTGGATCACATTTCTTATGCTAAAGAGCCTGTCTCATAAAAAAAGCTATAAAAAGTCCCTTCTGGGCAAAGCTGTGGTTCATGCATTTCAGCCACATCACTGCACTCTGCAATTACTTTAAATGAACTATACCTGCTTTGAACGGTGTCCAACTTTTGGCAAGTTGCATCATAGCTGATTTTATCTATCAGATAATTGGAAAGTGACTCAGATCAGATTGAATCAGGTTAGAATTCGTTTTTGTTTGGGTTTTTTTATGAAAACACTTAACTCCTTATCCTCTAAAATTACAAATCAGAAAATCCCATATATTTTCCCACTTTAGACAATAGGATGTTCTTATCTAGCTTATTCACACTGCAGTTCTTCTGCATATGTGCAAACCTCTCATATTGCATCCACGTCATGCTATAATTTAGCTAAGATATACAGCCTGCTGAATTCAGACAACTAATATGCCAGATACAATTTGTAAATATCGTTCTGTTTCCTTTTCTTCATATCATCTATTTTTGCGTTGCCTCTCTCTTTTTCTTTCTCATTTTGACCTGTTCTTTTCCATATTGTATGTCATACGCTACTTCCAGCAGTGACCCTGTTATAAAAATGAGAGTGACTCTGGAGGCAGTTACATGGCAACAGGTCACCTTGGCTTTTTCAGTACAGAGTAGTGATAGATATCCTTCCGTCATGAAATTTGGGAGAAAACCTGCTATACTAAAACTTTCAAAACAGTTGCGGCAAAATAGACTTTCAATTGTGATGCACTTTTGTCCACAGTGAGTTCAGTTCTAAAAGTTTAAAATAGGTGATGAAACACTGATCCAAAAAATTTCTCCAAAACAAAAAAAACAAAAAACTGACAAGACAGAAGGAAGAGGGTAAGATGACACATCCCCATCTATCAAAGCAGAATAGCCTGCCTCCTGATGTTCTTTTGTATGCAGGTAGCCCTGCCCTTGTGTTGGTAGTCTTGCTTTAGGGTGTAGTCTGTAAAGGGGATAAAATAAGTGAGCCAAAGACAGCAGTTAGATTAAACACATTTCTTCCATAAAACCAAAAGGTGAGTATGGCCGGAAGGTAAGGACATGTTTTTTCTCTTCATCTTGCCATCTCTTCCCTGGCAGTCAGTTTAAGTAAAACAGCAGAATGCAAAATTTTATGTCAGACACTGACATACGGAGACTCTGGCATATGTAATGAATTAAAATCTTATGAGAATCCTTGCTGTCAATGTGGCCTTTTATCAACATTATTTTCTACCAATCAAACGTTTAGAAAAAATCGTGGGGTAGATAGAGTTGAAGACATGAATGTGATGGATATAAGCACAGCAAAGGATTGTGAAGTCTCAGAAGTAGAAAAAGAGGATATTACTTTTCTTACTCAGTGTTATGTTTGCCACTATTCTCTAGATGCACCTTTTAGCAGCCATGGTGTTTGTGCGTTTGTGTTACATAAGTTGATCCCTGAGCACACTGAGCTTTATCCCCTTCTGTTACCGTTTCCATTGTGGTAGAAAGTAAGTTTGCTTGACTTGTCTATATCGTGTATTGAACTGCAGAACATCGGAGAGATATTTTTAAAGATAAGGCTTTAGTTGAGGATATCAGACTTAATCATTAATGCCCCCCCCCCCCCGCAGTATCTGGTACCAATTAAATTCCCTAAATGCCCAGCCCAGTTTTTCTCCTTTTACAATCCTCCTGCAGTGCTGCAGACTTTTCTTTTAGTCCCAATTGCATCCCTCAATTAAGTCTTTAAAATTAGCCCTCTATCTTCATGTGCCAAAAGGCCTAGAATACCTTATTTCTGCACCTTGCAATAAGGAAAAAAAGACTTTAATACAGCATTAACAAGATTTGGAACAGTAACATGTTTGTGAATAGTTTGTGCAATCAGAATTATGATCTGAATGCACTGCTGTGCCAAACACGTTGCTTCCCCCCCAAATGTTAACAGCACTCTAGTAGTATAATGTATTTAAAAAGGAGGGGCAGGTTGCCATGCAGTACAGCCAGCAAAGGCGCATGAATGGCTCTACCCACTGTGACCTACGAGGTCCACAACCCTACATCAAGACCCTATGTGTATGGGTGATGTGTTGTATGAGGGGGTAGAGGACTACCCCTGGAAGTAGAGAGCCATGAAAAACTGGTATCCCCATTTCCCACACCCCACCACAGGAGGTGTGGGGAAATGACAACTTCCCTGACCACCACCGAGTCAAGGAAGAACCCATCCCCCCCACCACAAAGAGTAAGTAGGCGTGTGCAAATGAGTCCCAAGTCTTGGGGCCAGTGGGGACCAAAGAGAAACAAATTCATTCAGTTGGTTTTTTTGAGAAGGGAGACTGATGTGATCTAGAAGTAAAAAAATTAATATGAATAATAATGGTTTGCATCTGTATAGCACTTTTCGAGTCCCTCAAAGCGCTTTACAATTCCACTATTCAGTCACTCTCACATTCA
This sequence comes from Perissodus microlepis, assembly GCF_051167445.1. Taxonomy (NCBI): domain Eukaryota; kingdom Metazoa; phylum Chordata; class Actinopteri; order Cichliformes; family Cichlidae; genus Perissodus; species Perissodus microlepis. The sequence continues at coordinate 38,257,916 of NC_140467.1, read as the reverse complement.
CACACTGGTGGAGGCAAGCTACAGTTGTAGCCACAGCTGCCCTGGGGCAGACTGACAGAAGCGAGGCCCCTCTGGCCAACACCAGCAGGCAGTTGGTGAAGTGTCTTGCCCGAGGACACAACGACCAAGACTGTCCGAGCCGGGGCTCGAACCGGCAACCTTCCGATTACAAGACAAACTGCCAACTCTTGAGCCACGATCGCCCTATTGATTAATACATAAACTGTTTTTTGATTTCCAGTTCATGAGGAGTTTTGCATAAGGAAGTAAGGAGTATATGTGATGTACTGTTTGTGTATACTTTGAGAGCAAATGCATTATTAACTAAACCCTTAAACTCTAACTTTGTCACAAAACATGAAACACAAGTAGCTTTTCAAAAATGTGTATTTGAGAAAAAGCTTTTCTTCCAAGTTTTTTTCCAGACTAAGCTGGGAGGGATAAAACAATCAGCTGGTGTGGTTATGCTTTTTGTTATGAGTAAGATACTTCAAATACTCAAGTCCTTCCTTTGATCGTAGTTAATACTGCTTCTAGGAAGATTAAACTGTCATATTAGATAGATTTGTCTCTGAGGGGATAAATATTAATCCTTGAAGAGTCAACAATGAAATCTGTAACTTTTGCATTCTGCCACACATGGCGGGATTACTGACAAAGCAAGCCCCCAGCATTAGGTTGGCTATTGCTTGTCATACATTCCAAAAAATGTCAAAAATAATTGGTCGCAAGAGTAGAAGCTATAGTCCAAAACTATTGGATATAAATATTTTATACTTGTACAGACATAAGCAACCAGAATTGGATTGCTTCTTTGATACCACAGTCCAGTACACTCAGTATCTCTTATATTGATTGATTGAGATGAGCCTGTACTTTTTCTGTTATGTACTTCTCATAATAAACACACCTTGACAAAACAATCCCACCTTGAAATAATATGCAACCCAACATGAACCTGAAAGAGTCTCTAAATTGTCTGTGAAGTGAAGCTGTTTTGTGACCTGCACTAAAAGTCAAGAATGAATTTTGAATACATTTCAACTACATTACTGTAGTTTTGTGGCCCAAAATGGTGAGCAATTCCCTGGTTTCTGGTTATTTTGACAGGGGAAAGCCAGAAAGACAGACAACAATTTTTGAGTGACAAGATCCAAGCAGTAAGGAGACGGGGGTGATAGATGACAGTCAAAAAATAAAACAAACTTTACCTCAAGCAGCAGTTAACACTATTTTGATGTAAAGCTTGTCCAGGTCATCTTACAACAGACCTGGGCATATTACGGCCCGCGGGCCACATCCGGCCCTTTGTGTATCCTTTTCAGGCCCGCGTGAGGTCAATAATAAATTACCACTAGATAGATTATGTAAATATATGTAGTGCATGCAATACGACGGTGCTGCTTTTATCCTGAAAAGTGCTACGCTACTTCCATATTGACGTATCTGCGTGTCGCGAGCTTTGAGTGAAGGTGAACAGCCATAAATGACGTTAGCCTCAAGATGGCAGCACACGCTAAGAAGCGAAAAATTGATAACGAATGTCACGTTTTTAACAGGACATGGACTACCAAGTACTTGTTCACAGAAATTAAAGGTAAAGCTGTGTGCTTTGTCTGTGGTACACAGGTCGCTGTGTTAAAAGATTACAATTTGAATCGCCACTACACGACCAAACATGAGGATAAATACAGAAATCTGTCTGAAAAAGAGCGCGCAAGGGTGTCTGATGCATTGCTAGCAAAACTGCAAACCCAACAAGGACTTTTCACCAAACTTCACACCACCAGAGAGGCTGCCGTTTGGACAAGTTATGTAATATCTCACAAAATCGCCAGGAAAAGTAAGGCCTTTTCTGATGGAGAGGTTATTATTGTGTGCTTATTGGACTCAGTTGCACTGATGTGCCCAGAGAAAAAGGACGGGTTTGAGAACGTCTCACTCTCCCGACATACTGTGACTAGGCGGGTTGAGGACATCGCTGAGAACTTGGAGCTTCAGCTGAAGAACAGAGCTGCAGACTTTGAATGTTTTTCTCTGGCTTTGGATGAGAGCTGCGATGTGCGTGAGCGTGCGCCCAGCTTCTCATCTTCTTACGTGGAATAACTGCAGACTTTCAAGTCGCGGAGGAGCTGGCTGCCATGCAGTCAATGAAAGGAACAACAACCGGCAATGACTTATTCACAGAGGTAAATGCATGTTTGGACAAATTAGGACTGAAATGGGACAATCTGGCAGGTGTAACAACAGATGGTTGTCCAAATCTGACTGGGAAAAATGTAGGACTTTTAAAGAGAATGCAGGATAAAGTGACAGAAATTAATCCTGTGCAGAAATTGACATTTTTGCATTGTATTATACATCAGGAAGTGTTGTGTAAGATAGTGTTAAAGATGGACCACGTTGTTGATGTTGTAACTAAAACGGTTAACTTCATCAGAGCAAGAGCATTAAATCACAGACAATTTATTGCTCTTTTGGAGGAAAATGAGATGGAACATGGTGACGTCAGGTGGCTCAGCCTAAGCAAGGTACTAAAAAGTGTCTGGGATCTGAGAGAACAGATTCAGGATTTCTGTGTGAAGAAAGGACATGCCATCCCAGAGCTTTCAGATGAAGACTGGGTGGCAGACCTTGGATTTGCTGCGGATGTGACTGCACTAATGTCACATGTGACTGAACCAACTAAATGTCAAACTGCAGTGCAGGGGACTTTTTGTGCACGAGATGTACAGTGCAGTAAAGGCTTTCATGAGGAAGTTGCAGCTTATCTCAAGCCAAGTGAAGGACAACTTTCTGACCCACTTGCCAACACTAAAGGAGGCTATTCCAAATGCCAACCACCTCCACAAGTACTCAGAAGTACTGCATGCAGAGTTTTCAAGGCGATTTCAAGATTTCAAAGCTCTTGAAAATGAAATGGACATGGTTTCTTCTCCCTTCACCTGTAGTGTGGATAATGCTTCAAGTGATGTTCAGATGGAACTCATTGACTTGCAGTCTGACACACTTCTGGCAGAGCACTTCAGGTCAGTCTCACTGCTGAACTTTTATTCCTCCCTCAAAGAAGAGAACTTTCCACACCTGAGGAATCATGCTCAGAGGATTCTAGTCCTTTGGATCTACCTATGTATGTGAACAGACATTCTCGGTGATGAAGTTCAACAAATCCAAACACAGGTCCTCTGTCACTGATGACCACCTCTCAGCTGTTCTTCGCAAAGCCACCTCAGACATTCAGCCAGATTTCAATGCCCTTGTTCAAAACCAAAACAGGCTGGATTATTCTCACTGAAAAGGAGGAAAACATGACACAAGTCATTGTATTGTTGCATTTCTATAAACTTCTTGTTTGTTGAGTTAAACATGTTAGAATAAAATGACATTGATTCGGTGGTTGTTTTTGTTTTATTTGGAATATGCGCCACAATTTCACATAGCATAGCCCAATATAAATATTTACATTATTTTATTTTAGTTTTATTCTTCTGATTACCAGTACCAGCTATTCGTAATATATAATTTAGTGAATTTTACAATTTAAGAAAGTTAAGCAGACTTGGGTTCAAGATGTCGTCGATGTGGCCCTCTGACGCAACTCGTGTTTCTCATGTGGCCCCTTGTAAAAATTAATTCCCCACCCCTGTCTTACAAAGAGCTGTCTCACTTAAGTTGTTCAGCTTGGAAATTGTGACACTTTGAAAAAATGTGATCTATTTTTTTTCTGTACCTGGACAAAAACTGTACTTGTTTTTGTGTCAGTCTGTATTTCAAGTGGAACTATGTTTCGTGCCTCTTTTCAAGCCCATCTTCTGTAGTGGCTTGTCACTGAGGTGTCCTGAATCACAATCCATTCTAAGACTGTGTCTGTTTGAACTGTTTACTTGTTCGTGCACATAGTGATCCACTTTATAGGGTTTGGTACACACAAAGATTTACTACTGCCACAAAATTGTGCTCCAGAAATTATTTTTTATTACTGCCAGTAAAACATCAGTAAAATATCAGCCCCACATTTAAAGCCATGGACCCTTTAGTGCAGTTAATTTTGGAAAGGACACAGTGTACAATGACTGAGGCTAAAATCAAAATCTGTAGCACATATCTGTGCAGATGCAACTTTATGGACAACATACTTTTGATGAAGTGTATTCATCTGCATCAGTACGACAAAAAACTGTAGCTACAAATGTGCCATTATACACTGTGGCTGTGGGGGTGTGGCTGCAGCTCAGCTGCAGGAAGAGAGGTGAGGCTGAGTAGTTCAGGGAATGGTGCCAGGTGGGGATGATTGGCACAGCTGCTGCATATCTGCTGATCAGCTTCTGCTGTTTATGCAGTAGCATGCTGGAACGTACACACACACACAGATCAAGCTTGCCTGGGCAGCGAGTAACAGCGAACTCAGAGTTGGTGTTGTGAATGTGCTTTGCCTCACCAAGCAGTCTCCAGCAAAGTGCACAGCTTTTTGTTTATATAACAAGTATACACTTTTACATTTTACACTAAATCAACTGAAGTCTCAAATATGAGCCCTGTAGCTATTTTTATACTTTTGCTTGCCTATACTACACAAGCAAAAAATATTGCTTATGCAGCGCACATTACACAAAATATTGCTTGTGTGCTGCACACAAGACAAACAATATTTTGGGGTGTGTCATGTGACAGATCTGTAGTCTAATGCAGTGGTTCCCAAACTTTTTTTGCTGGGCCCCCCTTTGTTTTACAAGAAAAATGTTGCCCCCTCCCCACCCCCCCCTCCTGCGCACACACGCACTAACACATCCTCCAACCACACACACCCATATTTTGCTCCATTGCGGTTTATTTCACACCTCAAACATTTAGTAAACAATTAAGCCAATACAAGTAATCTGCAATAAATTACAGGTAGTAATAAAATAAACTACTAACTCTTTTATGCTACATCCACACCTACACGAGTATTTTTGACAACGCAGCTGTTTCGTCCACACGTAAACGGCGTTTAGCAGTGTCCAAGCGTTTTGGTTCCCCCCCCCCCCCTTTCATACCGCGCCCCCCCTGCAATGGCTCTGCGCCCCCCCTAGGGGGCGGGCCCCACACTTTGGGAAGGTCTGGTCTAATGGATGAAATTTATAGTTGAGATTTCAACCAACCCAAAATGAAATCCATCTGATTGCCAGTGGGACCAGATATCATTCCTCACATTTTCACTGCTGAGCTGCTTGTTTACTTGCTGCTGCTGTTTGTGATATATATATAGTTTTTTTTTTTGTATTGCTGATATTTTGTTCGTGATTGCTCAACTAGACTCTC